>NC_091156.1:56153534-56176259 GCF_040958095.1 Procambarus clarkii
CCTTGACAAAAATGAGTTTCCGATTGGACTCTTCATTGACCTAAGAAAAGCCTTTGATACTGTTAATCACAACTACCTCTTACTTAAACTCCAGCATTTTGGAATCCGAGGCCTTGCCCTTGACTACATCCGATCCTATCTTAGTGACAGACACCAATATGTAACCATCAATGATACAACTTCTTCCACTCTACCAATTACCGTTGGAGTGCCACAGGGCAGCATCTTAGGACCTCTTCTATTTCTTATATATATAAACGATCTGCCTAATGTCTCTAATATTCTCAAACCTATATTGTTTGCTGACGATACTACCCTTATCTACTCAAACCTCAACCCACATACACTAAATAATGTTGTGAATAATGAATTAAAAAAAGTCCACTTATGGATGTCAACGAACAAACTAACATTAAACATCGAAAAGACTTACTACATCTTATTTGGAAGCAAATCATCAAATGCAATTCAGCTACAGATAGACAACATTAACATCAGTAATAAAAATGATGGCAAGTTTCTTGGCCTATTCCTAGACAAGAGACTCAACTTCAGCACCCACATTCAACACATAACTAAGAAAGTCTCTAAGACAGGTGGTATACTCTCCAAAATCAGATATTATGTTCCTAACTCTGCTCTCCTCTCACTATATTATGCACTAATCTACCCCTATCTTAATTATGGTATCTGTGCATGGGGGTCTACCACTGCAAACCACCTTAAGCCCATCATCACACAGCAAAAATCTGCTATCAGAATAATAACTAACTCTGCTTTCAGACAACACTCAGCTCCCTTGTTTAAATCCCTAAACTTGCTAAATATTAACTCCCTCCACACATTCTCTTGTGTCAACTACATTTACAAAACCCTGTTCTTAAATGCAAACCATGCTCTGAAACTCTCCCTGGACAGATGTAATAGGACCCATTATCACCACACCAGAAATAAATATCTCTTTGATATCCCCAGGGTCAAACTTAATCTGTGTAAACACTCTATGCAAATTAAGGGACCTAGTCTATGGAACTCACTCCCTAGTGAATTGCAAAACTGTAATAATTTTGCCTTATTTAAAAGCAAAACCAAAAAGTACCTAACTTCATCTTCTTAGTTTCCTACACTGAGCTTTAAATTTGCTCTGTACCTAGTGTTACCCAATCTCCTAATTTTTATGTAATATCAAACAACCTTATCATTGTGATCATTGCTGTCTTCTTTTATGTGCTAGCCATATACTGTATTGTGACTACCAATTTTTGTCAACTACCATTCAAGCTGTCATTGCAATCAATCTTATATTGTTTCTGCTGTATTGTTTACTGTATTGTGACTACCAATTTTTGTCAACTACCATTCAAGCTGTCATTGCAATCAATCTTATATTGTTTCTGCTGTATTGTGCCTACCAATTTGTTGTCAACTACCATTTTAAGCAATCAAGCGTCATTGCAATCAATCTTAGCTACCTATGTGCTTTAATATACTGTACCTACAATTTTCTCTCATCTTTTTTTTTTTCATTCCATGTAATCTGTTATCATTTTTTTGTCTATAAATTTTGCAAGTATTTACCTCCTTAAAATTTTCTTAGATTAAGGACCTGCCCGAAACGCTGCGCGTGCTAGTGGCTTTACAAGACTGTAATTACCATATTTGTATCCTCACATTCCTTATGTACATTCTTGTATATGCATAAATAAATAAATAAATAAATAAATAAATATGACCGAAAAAGTAAGATTAATAATTCTAACACGAATTTTCTAAATTTTTCGTACATTTCTTTTCACTGTTGGAGGTAAATCAAAAATTAATTCTCCAAAATTCATTTTTATTTCTAGTCTGACGCGACACGAGCGCGTTTCGTAAAACTTATTACATTTTCAAAGACTTTAGTTTACAAATACACAACTGAATAGAACTTACGCATCTCCGATTTTATATCTACATTTGAGAGAGGTGGATGGGGTGAGGTGGCATTAATAGGGTATTAATTTCATCAACACAAGACAGAACAAGAGGTGGCATTAATAGGGTATTAATTTCATCGACACAAGACAGAACACGAAACAATGGGTATTGAATAGAAGTGATTGTAGAAAGCCTATTGGTCCATATTTCTTGATGCTTCTTATACATGTGCCCATCCGGGCTCATGTATAAGCGTTTCTTGAGCGTTTCACTTACGAGATGGAAAAGGATGGGAAGCTGCCCTTTCTAGATGTAACAGTCATGGAAAAGAGCGGAGGTTTCCACACTGCAGTCTACACTAAGGAAACGAACATAGGAATGTGCCTAAATGCCAACAGCGACTGCCCAGACAGGTACAAGAGGAGTGTTGTTAATGCATATGTCGACCGTGCTCTAAGCCACAGCTCAGAATGGAAGCAAGTCGACGAAGAACTCTGTAGGGTAAGTCAGGTCCTAGTCAACAACGGCTTCTCCAATGGTTTCGTCGAAGACATCATAAGAAGGAAAGTGAAACGCCATGCAACCTCTGAAGAGACAACTAACACAACACCTATACCCCCTATCAGACTATTTTACAGGAACTTCTTTTCCACAGCTCATAAAAGAGAAGAAAGGGTCCTGAAAGATATTGTTAATAGAAACGTTATCCCTACAGACAAAAATCAGAGGATACAACTGACGATTTACTATAAAACCAGAAAAACGGCCAGCCTACTCATGAGTAACTCTCCAGACACAAAAACAGAACGCTTTAAAAGAGACTATCGTCGTCTATGCCTTCAAATGCCCTCTTGGGGACTGTAAGCTCCAAAAAACCCAGTATATAGGCAAGACAACAACATCTCTTTCTAGGCGTTTAACGATGCATAAGCAATAGGGCTCCATTAAGGAACATATAATCTCTTCCCACAACCAAACCATCGCCAGAGAAATCCTAGTAAACAACACAGAAATCATCGATAGATACAGCGATAGCAGGCGGCTTGACGTTTGCGAGGCACTACACATCAAGAAGTCAACACCAGCAATCAAAAGCCACTTAATGCACAACTATATTCTACCTACCTCAAGACTCTGCTCCAATATAGAAGCATCAAGAAATATGAACCAATAGGCTTTCTACAATCACTTCTATTCAATACCCATTGTTTCGTGTTCTGTCTTGTGTTACTTTTTCGGTCATATTTATATATATATATATATATATATATATATATATATATATATATATATATATATATATATATATATATATATATATTTAATATATATATATATATATATATATATATATATATATATATATATATATATATATATATATATATATATATATATATATATATATATGTGCGACGACGCACATATATAATAATATATTATTATATATGTTATTATATATTATAATAATATAATAATATATAATAATATATTATTATATTATTATATATGTGCGTCGTCGAGAGTGCTGTGAGGCGGCTGAGGACAGGGAGGAAACGGAGAGACGACCCACTGAGGGCTCGGTGCGGCGTCGAGTAGTCCTGTCAGGCGGCTGAGGGCAGGGAGGAAACGGAGAGACGACCCACTGAGGGCTGGGTGCGTCGTCAAGAGAGTGCTGTGAGGCGGCTGAGGACAGGGAGGAAACGGATATATTATATATATATATTATTAAATATGACCGAAAAAGTAAGATTAATAATTCTAACAATCTTACTTTTTAATAATAATCAATTAATCTTACTTTTTCTGTCATATTTAATAATATATGTCTACAAGAAAGACTGCAACCAAAATATACTAATATATATATATATATATATATATATATATATATATATATATATATATATATATATATATATATATATATATATATATATATATATATATATATATATATATATATATATATATATAACTTTTTAGACACTCAACTTTTTTAGACACTTTTAGAGGTAGGAATTCAAACACTATCTCATTGCCTGGGAGAGGATTGGAGTTCTGGTTGGTTAAATACCCCAGAATTCCTACCTCTCTTATGGCTTTGAAGTATGGTGTAGTGGATACAGCATGCAACTGCCACTTTGTTGGCCAGTGTTCGAGTCCCCAGGTGGGTTGAGTGTCTAAAAAGTTATAAACTTCAGCTACTGGAATAGGGTAGTCTGTGCATTAAGCATTTGGCACTGAGTTTTTCCATATAACAGGAACTGATGAAAGAGTATTAGAGGTCCCACACTATCTCATTGCCTGGGAGAGGATTGGAGTTCTGGTTGGTTAAATACCCCAGAATTCTTACCTCTCTTATGGCTCCCGAAGTATGGTGCAGTGGATACAGCATGCAACTGCCACTTTGTTGGCCAGTGTTTTGAGTCCCCTGGTGGGTTGAGTGTCTAAAAAGTTATAAACTTCAGCTACTGGAATAGGGTAGTCTGTGCATTAAGCATTTGGCACTGAGTTTTCCCATATAACAGGAACCGATGAAAGAGCATTAGAGGTCCCACACTATCTCATTGCCTGGGAGAGGATTGGAGTTCTGGTTGGTTAAATACCCCAGAATTCCTACCTCCCTTATGGCTTTGAAGTATGGTGTAGTGGATACAGCATGCAACTGCCACTTTGTTGGCCAGTGTTCGAGTCCCCTGGTGGGTTGAGTGTCTAAAAAGTTATAAACTTCAGCTACTGGAATAGGGTAGTCTGTGCATTAAGCATTTGGCACTGAATTTTCCCATATAACAGGAACCGATGAAAGAGCATTAGAGGTCTAACACTATCTCATTGCCTGGGAGAGGATTGGAGTTCTGGTGGTTAAATACCCCAGAATTCCTACCTCTCTTATGGCTTTGAAGTATGGTGTAGTGGATACAGCATGCAACTGCCACTTTGTTGGCCGGTGTTCGAGTCCCCTGGTGGATTGAGTGTCTAAAAAGTTATAAACTTCAGCTACTGGAATATTGTAGTCTGTGCATTAAGCATTTGGCACTGAGTTTTCCCATATAACAGGAACCGATGAAAGAGCATTAGAGGTCCCACACTATCTCATTGCCTGGGAGAGGATTGGAGTTCTGGTTGGTTAAATACCCCTGAATTCCTACCTCTCTTATGGCTTTGAAGTATGGTGTAGTGGATACAGCATGCAACTGCCACTTTGTTGGCAAGTGTTCGAGTCCCCTGGTGGGTTGAGTGTCTAAAAAGTTATAAACTTCAGCTACTGGAATAGGGTAGTCTGTGCATTAAGCATTTGGCACTGAGTTTTCCCATATAACAGGAACCGATGAAAGAGCATTAGAGGTCCCACACTATCTCATTGCCTGGGAGAGGATTGGAGTTCTGGTTGGTTAAATACCCCAGAATTCCTACCTCTCTTATGGCTTTGAAGTATGGTGTAGTGGATACAGCATGCAACTGCCACTTTGTTGGCCAGTGTTCGAGTCCCCTGGTGGGTTGAGTGTCTAAAAAGTTATAAACTTGAGCTACAGGAATAGGGTAGTCTGTGCATTAAGCATTTGGCACTGAGTTTTCCCATACAACAGGAACCGATGAAAGAGCATTAGAGGTCCCACACTATCTCATTGCCTGGGAGAGGATTGGAGTTCTGGTTGGTTAAATACCCCAGAATTCCTACCTCTCCTATGGCTTTGAAGTATGGTGTAGTGGATACAGCATGCAACTGCCACTTTGTTGGCCAGTGTTCGAGTCCCCTGGTGGGTTGAGTGTCTAAAAAGTTATAAACTTCAGCTACTGGAATAGGGTAGTCTGTGCATTAAGCATTTGGCACTGAGTTTTCCCATATAACAGGAACCGATGAAAGAGCATTAGAGGTCCCACACTATCTCATTGCCTGGGAGAGGATTGGAGTTCTGGTTGGTTAAATACCCCTGAATTCCTACCTCTCTTATGGCTTTGAAGTATGGTGTAGTGGATACAGCATGCATCTGCCACTTTGTTGGCAAGTGTTCGAGTCCCCTGGTGGGTTGAGTGTCTAAAAAGTTATAAACTTCAGCTACTGGAATAGGGTAGTCTGTGCATTAAGCATTTGGCACTGAGTTTTCCCATATAACAGGAACCGATGAAAGAGCATTAGAGGTCCCACACTATATCATTGCCTGGGAGAGGATTGGAGTTCTGGTTGGTTAAATACCCCAGAATTCCTACCTCTCTTATGGCTTTGAAGTATGGTGTAGTGGATACAGCATGCAACTGCCACTTTGTTGGCCAGTGTTCGAGTCCCCTGGTGGGTTGAGTGTCTAAAAAGTTATAAACTTCAGCTACTGAAATAGGGTAGTCTGTGCATTAAGCATTTGGCACTGAGTTTTCCCATATAACAGGAACCGATGAAAGAGCATTAGAGGTCCCACACTATCTCATTGCCTGGGAGAGGATTGGAGTTCTGGTTGGTTAAATACCCCAGAATTCCTACCTCTCTTATGGCTTTTGAAGTATGGTGTAGTGGATACAGCATGCAACTGCCACTTTGTTGGCCAGTGATCAAGTCCCCTGGTGGGTTGAGTGTCTAAAAAGTTATAAACTTCAGCTACTGGAATAGGGTAGTCTGTGCATTAAGCATTTGGCACTGAGTTTTCCCATATAACAGGAACCGATGAAAGAGCATTAGAGGTCCCACACTATCTCATTGCCTGGGAGAGGATTGGAGTTCTGGTTGGTTAAATACCCCAGAATTCCTACCTCTCTTATGGCTTTGAAGTATGGTGTAGTGGATACAGCATGCAACTGCCACTTTGTTGGCCAGTGTTCGAGTCCCCTGGTGGGTTGAGTGTCTAAAAAGTTATAAACTTCAGTTACTGGAATAGGGTAGTCTGTGCATTAAGCATTTGGCACTGAGTTTTCCCATATAACAGGAACCGATGAAAGAGCATTAGAGGTCCCACACTATCTCATTGCCTGGGAGAGGATTGGAGTTCTGGTTGGTTAAATACCACAGAATTCCTACCTCTCTTATGGCTTTGAAGTATGGTGTAGTGGATACAGCATGCAACTGCCACTTTGTTGGCCAGTGTTCGAGTCCCCTGGTGGGTTGAGTGTCTAAAAAGTTATAAACTTCAGCTACTGGAATAGGGTAGTCTGTGCATTAAGCATTTGGCACGGAGTTTTCCCATATAACAGGAACCGATGAAAGAGCATTAGAGGTCCCACACTATCTCATTGCCTGGGAGAGGATTGGAGTTCTGGTTGGTTAAATACCCCAGAATTCCTACCTCTCTTATGGCTTTGAAGTATAGTGTAGTGGATACAGCATGCAACTGCCACTTTGTTGGCCAGTGTTCGAGTCCCCTGGTTGGTTGAGTGTCTAAAAAGTTATAAACTTCAGCTACTGGAATAGGGTAGTCTGTGCATTAAGCATTTGGCACTGAGTTTTCCCATATAACAGGAACCGATGAAAGAGCATTAGAGGTCCCACACTATCTCATTGCCTGGGAGAGGATTGGAGTTCTGGTTGGTTAAATACCCCAGAATTCCTACCTCTCTTATGGCTTTTGAAGTATGGTGTAGTGGATACAGCATGCAACTGCCACTTTGTTGGCCAGTGATCAAGTCCCCTGGTGGGTTGAGTGTCTAAAAAGTTATAAACTTCAGCTACTGGAATAGGGTAGTCTGTGCATTAAGCATTTGGCACTGAGTTTTCCCATATAACAGGAACCGATGAAAGAGCATTAGAGGTCCCACACTATCTCATTGCCTGGGAGAGGATTGGAGTTCTGGTTGGTTAAATACCCCAGAATTCCTACCTCTCTTATGGCTTTGAAGTATGGTGTAGTGGATACAGCATGCAACTGCCACTTTGTTGGCCAGTGTTCGAGTCCCCTGGTGGGTTGAGTGTCTAAAAAGTTATAAACTTCAGTTACTGGAAAAGGGTAGTCTGTGCATTAAGCATTTGGCACTGAGTTTTCCCATATAACAGGAACCGATGAAAGAGCATTAGAGGTCCCACACTATCTCATTGCCTGGGAGAGGATTGGAGTTCTGGTTGGTTAAATACCACAGAATTCCTACCTCTCTTATGGCTTTGAAGTATGGTGTAGTGGATACAGCATGCAACTGCCACTTTGTTGGCCAGTGTTCGAGTCCCCTGGTGGGTTGAGTGTCTAAAAAGTTATAAACTTCAGCTACTGGAATAGGGTAGTCTGTGCATTAAGCATTTGGCACTGAGTTTTCCCATATAACAGGAACCGATGAAAGAGCATTAGAGGTCCCACACTATCTCATTGCCTGGGAGAGGATTGGAGTTCTGGTTGGTTAAATACCCCAGAATTCCTACCTCTCTTATGGCTTTGAAGTATAGTGTAGTGGATACAGCATGCAACTGCCACTTTGTTGGCCAGTGTTCGAGTCCCCTGGTTGGTTGAGTGTCTAAAAAGTTATAAACTTCAGCTACTGGAATAGGGTAGTCTGTGCATTAAGCATTTGGCACTGAGTTTTCCCATATAACAGGAACCGATGAAAGAGTATTAGAGGTCCCACACTATCTCATTGCCTGGGAGAGGATTGGAGTTCTGGTTGGTTAAATACCCCTGAATTCCTACCTCTCTTATGGCTTTGAAGTATGGTGTAGTGGATACAGCATGCAACTGCCACTTTGTTGGCAAGTGTTCGAGTCCCCTGGTGGGTTGAGTGTCTAAAAAGTTATAAACTTCAGCTACTGGAATAGGGTAGTCTGTGCATTAAGCATTTGGCACTGAGTTTTCCCATATAACAGGAACCGATGAAAGAGCATTAGAGGTCCCACACTATCTCATTGCCTGGGAGAGGATTGGAGTTCTGGTTGGTTAAATACCCCAGAATTCCTACCTCTCTTATGGCTTTGAAGTATGGTGTAGTGGATACAGCATGCAACTGCCACTTTGTTGGCCAGTGTTCGAGTCCCCTGGTGGGTTGAGTGTCTAAAAAGTTATAAACTTGAGCTACAGGAATAGGGTAGTCTGTGCATTAAGCATTTGGCACTGAGTTTTCCCATACAACAGGAACCGATGAAAGAGCATTAGAGGTCCCACACTATCTCATTGCCTGGGAGAGGATTGGAGTTCTGGTTGGTTAAATACCCCAGAATTCCTACCTCTCTTATGGCTCCCGAAGTATGGTGTAGTGGATACAGCATGCAACTGCCACTTTGTTGGCCAGTGTTCGAGTCCCCTGGTGGGTTGAGTGTCTAAAAAGTTATAAACTTGAGCTACAGGAATAGGGTAGTCTGTGCATTAAGCATTTGGCACTGAGTTTTCCCATACAACAGGAACCGATGAAAGAGCATTAGAGGTCCCACACTATCTCATTGCCTGGGAGAGGATTGGAGTTCTGGTTGGTTAAATACCCCAGAATTCCTACCTCTCCTATGGCTTTAAAGTATGGTGTAGTGGATACAGCATGCAACTGCCACTTTGTTGGCCAGTGTTCGAGTCCCCTGGTGGGTTGAGTGTCTAAAAAGTTATAAACTTCAGCTACTGGAATAGGGTAGTCTGTGCATTAAGCATTTGGCACTGAGTTTTTCCATATAACAGGAACTGATGAAAGAGTATTAGAGGTCCCACACTATCTCATTGCCTGGGAGAGGATTGGAGTTCTGGTTGGTTAAATACCCCTGAATTCCTACCTCTCTTATGGCTTTGAAGTATGGTGCAGTGGATACAGCATGCAACTGCCACTTTGTTGGCCAGTGTTTTGAGTCCCCTGGTGGGTTGAGTGTCTAAAAAGTTATAAACTTCAGCTACTGGAATAGGGTAGTCTGTGCATTAAGCATTTGGCACTGAGTTTTCCCATATAACAGGAACCGATGAAAGAGCATTAGAGGTCCCACACTATCTCATTGCCTGGGAGAGGATTGGAGTTCTGGTTGGTTAAATACCCCAGAATTCCTACCTCTCTTATGGCTTTGAAGTATGGTGTAGTGGATATAGCATGCAACTGCCACTTTGTTGGCCAGTGTTCGAGTCCCCTGGTGGGTTGAGTGTCTAAAAAGTTATAAACTTGAGCTACAGGAATAGGGTAGTCTGTGCATTAAGCATTTGGCACTGAGTTTTCCCATACAACAGGAACCGATGAAAGAGCATTAGAGGTCCCACACTATCTCATTGCCTGGGAGAGGATTGGAGTTCTGGTTGGTTAAATACCCCAGAATACCTACCTCTCTTATGGCTCCCGAAGTATGGTGTAGTGGATACAGCATGCAACTGCCACTTTGTTGGCCAGTGTTCGAGTCCCCTGGTGGGTTGAGTGTCTAAAAAGTTATAAACTTGAGCTACAGGAATAGGGTAGTCTGTGCATTAAGCATTTGGCACTGAGTTTTCCCATACAACAGGAACCGATGAAAGAGCATTAGAGGTCCCACACTATCTCATTGCCTGGGAGAGGATTGGAGTTCTGGTTGGTTAAATACCCCAGAATTCCTACCTCTCCTATGGCTATAAAGTATGGTGTAGTGGATACAGCATGCAACTGCCACTTTGTTGGCCAGTGTTCGAGTCCCCTGGTGGGTTGAGTGTCTAAAAAGTTATAAACTTCAGCTACTGGAATAGGGTAGTCTGTGCATTAAGCATTTGGCACTGAGTTTTTCCATATAACAGGAACTGATGAAAGAGTATTAGAGGTCCCACACTATCTCATTGCCTGGGAGAGGATTGGAGTTCTGGTTGGTTAAATACCCCAGAATTCCTACCTCTCTTATGGCTCCCGAAGTATGGTGCAGTGGATACAGCATGCAACTGCCACTTTGTTGGCCAGTGTTTTGAGTCCCCTGGTGGGTTGAGTGTCTAAAAAGTTATAAACTTCAGCTACTGGAATAGGGTAGTCTGTGCATTAAGCATTTGGCACTGAGTTTTCCCATATAACAGGAACCGATGAAAGAGCATTAGAGGTCCCACACTATCTCATTGCCTGGGAGAGGATTGGAGTTCTGGTTGGTTAAATACCCCAGAATTCCTACCTCTCTTATGGCTTTGAAGTATGGTGTAGTGGATACAGCATGCAACTGCCACTTTGTTGGCCAGTGTTCGAGTCCCCTGGTGGGTTGAGTGTCTAAAAAGTTATAAACTTCAGCTACTGGAATAGGGTAGTCTGTGCATTAAGCATTTGGCACTGAGTTTTCCCATATAACAGGAACCGATGAAAGAGCATTAGAGGTCCCACACTATCTCATTGCCTGGGAGAGGATTGGAGTTCTGGTTGTTTAAATACCCCAGAATTCCTACCTCTCTTATAGCTTTGAAGTATGGTGTAGTGGATACAGCATGCAACTGCCACTTTGTTAGCCAGTGTTCGAGTCCCCTGGTGGGTTGAGTGTCTAAAAAGTTATAAACTTCAGCTACTGGAATAGGGTAGTCTGTGCATTAAGCATTTGGCACAGAGTTTTCCCATATAACAGGAACCGATGAAAGAGCATTAGAGGTCCCACACTATCTCATTGCCTGGGAGAGGATTGGAGTTCTGGTTGGTTAAATACCCCAGAATTCCTACCTCTCTTATGGCTTTGAAGTATGGTGTAGTGGATACAGCATGCAACTGCCACTTTGTTGGCCGGTGTTCGAGTCCCCTGGTGGATTGAGTGTCTAAAAAGTTATAAACTTCAGCTACTGGAATATTGTAGTCTATGCATTAAGCATTTGGCACTGAGTTTTCCCATATAACAGGAACCGATGAAAGAGCATTAGAGGTCCCACACTATCTCATTGCCTGGGAGAGGATTGGAGTTCTGGTTGGTTAAATACCCCTGAATCCCTACCTCTCTTATGGCTTTGAAGTATGGTGTAGTGGATACAGCATGCAACTGCCACTTTGTTGGCAAGTGTTCGAGTCCCCTGGTGGGTTGAGTGTCTAAAAAGTTATAAACTTCAGCTACTGGAATAGGGTAGTCTGTGCATTAAGCATTTGGCACTGAGTTTTCCCATATAGCAGGAACCGATGAAAGAGCATTAGAGGTCCCACACTATCTCATTGCCTGGGAGAGGATTGGAGTTCTGGTTGGTTAAATACCCCAGAATTCCTACCTCTCTTATGGCTTTGAAGTATGGTGTAGTGGATACAGCATGCAACTGCCACTTTTTTGGCCAGTGTTCGAGTCCCCTGGTGGGTTGAGTGTCTAAAAAGTTATAAACTTCAGCTACTGAAATAGGGTAGTCTGTGCATTAAGCATTTGGCACTGAGTTTTCCCATATAACAGGAACCGATGAAAGAGCATTAGAGGTCCCACACTATCTCATTGCCTGGGAGAGGATTGGAGTTCTGGTTGGTTAAATACCCCAGAATTCCTACCTCTCTTATGGCTTTTGAAGTATGGTGTAGTGGATACAGCATGCAACTGCCACTTTGTTGGCCAGTGTTCGAGTCCCCTGGTGGGTTGAGTGTCTAAAAAGTTATAAACTTCAGCTACTGGAATAGGGTAGTCTGTGCATTAAGCATTTGGCACTGAGTTTTCCCATATAACAGGAACCGATGAAAGAGCATTAGAGGTCCCACACTATCTCATTGCCTGGGAGAGGATTGGAGTTCTGGTTGGTTAAATACCCCAGAATTCCTACCTCTCTTATGGCTTTGAAGTATGGTGTAGTGGATACAGCATGCAACTGCCACTTTGTTGGCCAGTGTTCGAGTCCCCTGGTGGGTTGAGTGTCTAAAAAGTTATAAACTTCAGCTACTGAAATAGGGTAGTCTGTGCATTAAGCATTTGGCACTGAGTTTTCCCATATAACAGGAACCGATGAAAGAGCATTAGAGGTCCCACACTATCTCATTGCCTGGGAGAGGATTGGAGTTCTGGTTGGTTAAATACCCCAGAATTCCTACCTCTCTTATGGCTTTTGAAGTATGGTGTAGTGGATACAGCATGCAACTGCCACTTTGTTGGCCAGTGTTCGAGTCCCCTGGTGGGTTGAGTGTCTAAAAAGTTATAAACTTCAGCTACTGGAATAGGGTAGTCTGTGCATTAAGCATTTGGCACTGAGTTTTCCCATATAACAGGAACCGATGAAAGAGCATTAGAGGTCCCACACTATCTCATTGCCTGGGAGAGGATTGGAGTTCTGGTTGGTTAAATACCCCAGAATTCCTACCTCTCTTATGGCTTTGAAGTATGGTGTAGTGGATACAGCAAGCAACTGCCACTTTGTTGGCCAGTGTTCGAGTCCCCTGATGGGTTGAGTGTCTAAAAAGTTATAAACTTCAGCTACTGGAATAGGGTAGTCTGTGCATTAAGCATTTGGCACTGAGTTTTCCCATATAACAGGAACCGATGAAAGAGCATTAGAGGTCCCACACTATCTCATTGCCTGGGAGAGGATTGGAGTTCTGGTTGGTTAAATACCACAGAATTCCTACCTCTCTTATGGCTTTGAAGTATGGTGTAGTGGATACAGCATGCAACTGCCACTTTGTTGGCCAGTGTTCGAGTCCCCTGGTGGGTTGAGTGTCTAAAAAGTTATAAACTTCAGCTACTGGAATAGGGTAGTCTGTGCATTAAGCATTTGGCACTGAGTTTTCCCACATAACAGGAACCGATGAAAGAGCATTAGAGGTCCCACACTATCTCATTGCCTGGGAGAGGATTGGAGTTCTGGTTGGTTAAATACCCCAGAATTCCTACCTCTCTTATGGCTTTGAAGTATGGTGTAGTGGATACAGCAAGCAACTGCCACTTTGTTGGCCAGTGTTCGAGTCCCCTGATGGGTTGAGTGTCTAAAAAGTTATAAACTTCAGCTACTGGAATAGGGTAGTCTGTGCATTAAGCATTTGGCACTGAGTTTTCCCATATAACAGGAACCGATGAAAGAGCATTAGAGGTCCCACACTATCTCATTGCCTGGGAGAGGATTGGAGTTCTGGTTGGTTAAATACCACAGAATTCCTACCTCTCTTATGGCTTTGAAGTATGGTGTAGTGGATACAGCATGCAACTGCCACTTTGTTGGCCAGTGTTCGAGTCCCCTGGTGGGTTGAGTGTCTAAAAAGTTATAAACTTCAGCTACTGGAATAGGGTAGTCTGTGCATTAAGCATTTGGCACTGAGTTTTCCCATATAACAGGAACCGATGAAAGAGCATTAGAGGTCCCACACTATCTCATTGCCTGGGAGAGGATTGGAGTTCTGGTTGGTTAAATACCCCAGAATTCCTACCTCTCTTATGGCTTTGAAGTATAGTGTAGTGGATACAGCATGCAACTGCCACTTTGTTGGCCAGTGTTCGAGTCCCCTGGTGGGTTGAGTGTCTAAAAAGTTATAAACTTCAGCTACTGGAATAGGGTAGTCTGTGCATTAAGCATTTGGCACTGAGTTTTCCCATATAACAGGAACCGATGAAAGAGCATTAGAGGTCCCCCACTATCTCATTGCCTGGGAGAGGATTGGAGTTCTGGTTGGTTAAATACCCCAGAATTCCTACCTCTCTTATGGCTTTGAAGTATGGTGTAGTGGATACAGCATGCAACTGCCACTTTGTTGGCAAGTGTTCGAGTCCCCTGGTGGGTTGAGTGTCTAAAAAGTTATAAACTTCAGCTACTGGAATAGGGTAGTCTGTGCATTAAGCATTTGGCACTGAGTTTTCCCATATAACAGGAACCAATGAAAGAGCATTAGAGGTCCCACACTATCTCATTGCCTGGGAGAGGATTGGAGTTCTGGTTGGTTAAATACCCCAGAATTCCTTCCTCTCTTATGGCTTTTGAAGTATGGTGTAGTGGATACAGCATGCAACTGCCACTTTGTTGGCTAGTGATCGAGTCCCCTGGTGGGTTGAGTGTCTAAAAAGTTATAAACTTCAGCTACTGGAATAGGGTAGTCTGTGTATTAAGCATTTGGCACTGAGTTTTCCCATATAACAGGAACCGATGAAAGAGCATTAGGGGTCCCACACTATCTCATTGCCTGGGAGAGGATTGGAGTTCTGGTTGGTTAAATACCCCAGAATTCCTACCTCTCTTATGGCTTTGAAGTATGGTGTAGTGGATACAGCATGCAACTGCCACTTTGTTGGCCAGTGTTCGAGTCCCCTGGTGGGTTGAGTGTCTAAAAAGTTATAAACTTCAGCTACTGGAATAGGGTAGTATGTGCATTAAGCATTTGGCACTGAGTTTTCCCATATAACAGGAACCGATGAAAGAGCATTAGAGGTCCCACACTATCTCATTGCCTGGGAGAGGATTGGAGTTCTGGTTGGTTAAATACTCCAGAATTCCTACCTCTCTTATGGCTTTGAAGTATGGTGTAGTGGATACAGCATGCAACTGCCACTTTGTTGGCCAGTGTTCGAGTCCCCTGGTGGGTTGAGTGTCTAAAAAGTTATAAACTTCAGCTACTGGAATAGGGTAGTCTGTGCATTAAGCATTTGGCGCTGAGTTTTCCCATATAACAGGAACCGATGAAAGATCATTAGAGGTCCCACACTATCTCATTGCCTGGGAGAGGATTAGAGTTCTGGTTGGTTAAATACCCCAGAGTTCCTACCTCTCTTATGGTTTTGAAGTATAGTGTAGTGGATACAGCATGCAACTGCCACTTTGTTGGCCAGTGTTCGAGTCCCCTGGTGGGTTGAGTGTCTAAAAAGTTATAAACTTCAGCTACTGGAATAGGGTAGTCTGTGCATTAAGCATTTGGCACTGAGTTTTCCCATATAACAGGAACCGATGAAAGAGCATTAGAGGTCCCACACTATCTCATTGCCTGGGAGAGGATTGGAGTTCTGGTTGGTTAAATACTCCAGAATTCCTACCTCTCTTATGGCTTTGAAGTATGGTGTAGTGGATACAGCATGCAACTGCCACTTTGTTGGCCAGTGCTCGAGTCCCCTGGTGGGTTGAGTGTCTAAAAAGTTATAAACTTCAGCTACTGGAATAGGGTAGTCTGTGCATTAAGCATTTGGCGCTGAGTTTTCCCATATAACAGGAACCGATGAAAGATCATTAGAGGTCCCACACTATCTCATTGCCTGGGAGAGGATTAGAGTTCTGGTTGGTTAAATACCCCAGAGTTCCTACCTCTCTTATGGTTTTGAAGTATAGTGTAGTGGATACAGCATGCAACTGCCACTTTGTTGGCCAGTGTTCGAGTCCCCTGGTGGGTTGAGTGTCTAAAAAGTTATAAACTTCAGCTACTGGAATAGGGTAGTCTGTGCATTAAGCATTTGGCACTGAGTTTTCCCATATAACAGGAACCGATGAAAGGGCATTAGAGGTCCCACACTATCTCATTGCCTGGGAGAGGATTGGAGTTCTGGTTGGTTATATACCCCAGAATTCCTACCTCTCTTATGGCTTTGAAGTATGGTGTAGTGGATACAGCATGCAACTGCCACTTTGTTGGCCAGTGTTCGAGTCCCCTGATGGGTTGAGTGTCTAAAAAGTTATAAACTTCAGCTACTGGAATAGGGTAGTCTGTGCATTAAGCATTTGGCACTGAGTTTTCCCATATAACAGGAACCGATGAAAGAGCATTAGAGGTCCCACACTATCTCATTGCCTGGGAGAGGATTGGAGTTCTGGTTGGTTAAATACCCCAGAATTCCTACCTCTCTTATGGCTTTGAAGTATAGTGTAGTGGATACAGCATGCAACTGCCACTTTGTTGGCCAGTGTTCGAGTCCCCTGGTGGGTTGAGTGTCTAAAAAGTTATAAACTTCAGCTACTGGAATAGGGTAGTCTGTGCATTAAGCATTTGGCACTGAGTTTTCCCATATAACAGGAACCGATGAAAGAGCATTAGAGGTCCCACACTATCTCATTGCCTGTGAGAGGATTGGAGTTCTGGTTGGTTAAATACCCCAGAATTCCTACCTCTCTTTTGGCTTTGAAGTATGGTGTAGTGGATACAGCATGCAACTGCCACTTTGTTGGCAAGTGTTCGAGTCCCCTGGTGGGTTGAGTGTCTAAAAAGTTATAAACTTCAGCTACTGGAATAGGGCAGTCTGTGCATTAAGCATTTGGCACTGAGTTTTCCCATATAACAGGAACCGATGAAAGAGCATTAGAGGTCCCACACTATCTCATTGCCTGGGAGAGGATTGGAGTTCTGGTTGGTTAAATACCCCAGAATTCCTACCTCTCTTATGGCTTTTGAAGTATGGTGTAGTGGATACAGCATGCAACTGCCACTTTGTTGGCCAGTGATCGAGTCCCCTGGTGGGTTGAGTGTCTAAAAAGTTATAAACTTCAGCTACTGGAATAGGGTAGTCTGTGCATTAAGCATTTGGCACTGAGTTTTCCCATATAACAGGAACCGATGAAAGAGCATTAGAGGTCACACACTATCTCATTGCCTGGGAGAGGATTGGAGTTCTGGTTGGTTAAATACCCCAGAATTCCTACCTCTCTTATGGCTTTGAAGTATGGTGTAGTGGATACAGCATGCAACTGCCACTTTGTTGGCCAGTGTTCGAGTCCCCTGGTGGGTTGAGTGTCTAAAAAGTTATAAACTTCAGCTACTGGAATAGGGTAGTCTGTGCATTAAGCATTTGGCACTGAGTTTTCCCATATAACAGGAACCGATGAAAGAGCATTAGAGGTCCCACACTATCTCATTGCCTGGGAGAGGATTGGAGTTCTGGTTGGTTAAATACTCCAGAATTCCTACCTCTCTTATGGCTTTGAAGTATGGTGTAGTGGATACAGCATGTAACTGCCACTTTGTTGGCCAGTGTTCGAGTCCCCTGGTGGGTTGAGTGTCTAAAAAGTTATAAACTTCAGCTACTGGAATAGCGTAGTCTGTGCATTAAGCATTTGGCGCTGAGTTTTCCCATATAACAGGAACCGATGAAAGATCATTAGAGGTCCCACACTATCTCATTGCCTGGGAGAGGATTGGAGTTCTGGTTGGTTAAATACCCCAGAATTCCTACCTCTCTTATGGTTTTGAAGTATAGTGTAGTGGATACAGCATGCAACTGCCACTTTGTTGGCCAGTGTTCGAGTCCCCTGGTGGGTTGAGTGTCTAAAAAGTTATAAACTTCAGCTACTGGAATAGGGTAGTCTGTGCATTAAGCATTTGGCACTGAGTTTTCCCATATAACAGGAACCGATGAAAGGGCATTAGAGGTCCCACACTATCTCATTGCCTGGGAGAGGATTGGAGTTCTGGTTGGTTATATACCCCAGAATTCCTACCTCTCTTATGGCTTTGAAGTATGGTGTAGTGGATACAGCATGCAACTGCCACTTTGTTGGCCAGTGTTCGAGTCCCCTGATGGGTTGAGTGTCTAAAAAGTTATAAACTTCAGCTACTGGAATAGGGTAGTCTGTGCATTAAGCATTTGGCACTGAGTTTTCCCATATAACAGGAACCGATGAAAGAGCATTAGAGGTCCCACACTATCTCATTGCCTGGGAGAGGATTGGAGTTCTGGTTGGTTAAATACCCCAGAATTCCTACCTCTCTTATGGCTTTGAAGTATAGTGTAGTGGATACAGCATGCAACTGCCACTTTGTTGGCCAGTGTTCGAGTCCCCTGGTGGGTTGAGTGTCTAAAAAGTTATAAACTTCAGCTACTGGAATAGGGTAGTCTGTGCATTAAGCATTTGGCACTGAGTTTTCCCATATAACAGGAACCGATGAAAGGGCATTAGAGGTCCCACACTATCTCATTGCCTGGGAGAGGATTGGAGTTCTGGTTGGTTATATACCCCAGAATTCCTACCTCTCTTATGGCTTTGAAGTATGGTGTAGTGGATACAGCATGCAACTGCCACTTTGTTGGCCAGTGTTCGAGTCCCCTGATGGGTTGAGTGTCTAAAAAGTTATAAACTTCAGCTACTGGAATAGGGTAGTCTGTGCATTAAGCATTTGGCACTGAGTTTTCCCATATAACAGGAACCGATGAAAGAGCATTAGAGGTCCCACACTATCTCATTGCCTGGGAGAGGATTGGAGTTCTGGTTGGTTAAATACCCCAGAATTCCTACCTCTCTTATGGCTTTGAAGTATAGTGTAGTGGATACAGCATGCAACTGCCACTTTGTTGGCCAGTGTTCGAGTCCCCTGGTGGGTTGAGTGTCTAAAAAGTTATAAACTTCAGCTACTGGAATAGGGTAGTCTGTGCATTAAGCATTTGGCACTGAGTTTTCCCATATAACAGGAACCGATGAAAGAGCATTAGAGGTCCCACACTATCTCATTGCCTGTGAGAGGATTGGAGTTCTGGTTGGTTAAATACCCCAGAATTCCTACCTCTCTTTTGGCTTTGAAGTATGGTGTAGTGGATACAGCATGCAACTGCCACTTTGTTGGCAAGTGTTCGAGTCCCCTGGTGGGTTGAGTGTCTAAAAAGTTATAAACTTCAGCTACTGGAATAGGGCAGTCTGTGCATTAAGCATTTGGCACTGAGTTTTCCCATATAACAGGAACCGATGAAAGAGCATTAGAGGTCCCACACTATCTCATTGCCTGGGAGAGGATTGGAGTTCTGGTTGGTTAAATACCCCAGAATTCCTACCTCTCTTATGGCTTTTGAAGTATGGTGTAGTGGATACAGCATGCAACTGCCACTTTGTTGGCCAGTGATCGAGTCCCCTGGTGGGTTGAGTGTCTAAAAAGTTATAAACTTCAGCTACTGGAATAGGGTAGTCTGTGCATTAAGCATTTGGCACTGAGTTTTCCCATATAACAGGAACCGATGAAAGAGCATTAGAGGTCACACACTATCTCATTGCCTGGGAGAGGATTGGAGTTCTGGTTGGTTAAATACCCCAGAATTCCTACCTCTCTTATGGCTTTGAAGTATGGTGTAGTGGATACAGCATGCAACTGCCACTTTGTTGGCCAGTGTTCGAGTCCCCTGGTGGGTTGAGTGTCTAAAAAGTTATAAACTTCAGCTACTGGAATAGGGTAGTCTGTGCATTAAGCATTTGGCACTGAGTTTTCCCATATAACAGGAACCGATGAAAGAGCATTAGAGGTCCCACACTATCTCATTGCCTGGGAGAGGATTGGAGTTCTGGTTGGTTAAATACTCCAGAATTCCTACCTCTCTTATGGCTTTGAAGTATGGTGTAGTGGATACAGCATGTAACTGCCACTTTGTTGGCCAGTGTTCGAGTCCCCTGGTGGGTTGAGTGTCTAAAAAGTTATAAACTTCAGCTACTGGAATAGGGTAGTCTGTGCATTAAGCATTTGGCACTGAGTTTTCCCATATAACAGGAACCGATGAAAGAGCATTAGAGGTCCCACACTATCTCATTGCCTGGGAGAGGATTGGAGTTCTGGTTGGTTAAATACCCCAGAATTCCTACCTCTCTTATGGCTTTGAAGTATGGTGTAGTGGATACAGCATGCAACTGCCACTTTGTTGGCCAGTGTTCGAGTCCCCTGGTGGGTTGAGTGTCTAAAAAGTTATAAACTTCAGCTACTGGAATAGGGTAGTCTGTGCATTAAGCATTTGGCACTGAGTTTTCCCATATAACAGGAACCGATGAAAGAGCATTAGAGGTCCCACACTATCTCATTGCCTGGGAGAGGATTGGAGTTCTGGTTGGTTAAATACCCCAGAATTCCTACCTCTCTTATGGCTTTGAAGTATGGTGTAGTGGATACAGCATGCAACTGCCACTTTGTTGGCCAGTGTTCGAGTCCCCTGTGGGTTGAGTGTCTAAAAAGTTATAAACTTCAGCTACTGGAATAGGGTAGTCTGTGCATTAAGCATTTGGCACTGAGTTTTCCCATATAACAGGAACCGATGAAAGAGCATTAGAGGTCCCACACTATCTCATTGCCTGGGAGAGGATTGGAGTTCTGGTTGGTTAAATACCCCAGAATTCCTACCTCTCTTATGGCTTTGAAGTATGGTGTAGTGGATACAGCATGCAACTGCCACTTTGTTGGCCAGTGTTCGAGTCCCCTGGTGGGTTGAGTGTCTAAAAAGTTATAAACTTCAGCTACTGGAATAGGGTAGTCTGTGCATTAAGCATTTGGCACTGAGTTTTCCCATATAACAGGAACCGATGAAAGAGCATTAGAGGTCCCACACTATCTCATTGCCTGGGAGAGGATTGGAGTTCTGGTTGGTTAAATACCCCAGAATTCCTACCTCTCTTATGGCTTTGAAGTATGGTGTAGTGGATACAGCATGCAACTGCCACTTTGTTGGCCAGTGTTCGAGTCCCCTGGTGGGTTGAGTGTCTAAAAAGTTATAAACTTCAGCTACTGGAATAGGGTAGTCTGTGCATTAAGCATTTGGCACTGAGTTTTCCCATATAACAGGAACCGATGAAAGAGCATTAGAGGTCCCACACTATCTCATTGCCTGGGAGAGGATTGGAGTTCTGGTTGGTTAAATACCCCAGAATTCCTACCTCTCTTATGGCTTTGAAGTATGGTGTAGTGGATACAGCATGCAACTGCCACTTTGTTGGCCAGTGTTCGAGTCCCCTGGTGGGTTGAGTGTCTAAAAAGTTATAAACTTCAGCTACTGGAATAGGGTAGTCTGTGCATTAAGCATTTGGCACTGAGTTTTCCCATATAACAGGAACCGATGAAAGAGCATTAGAGGTCCCACACTATCTCATTGCCTGGGAGAGGATTGGAGTTCTGGTTGGTTAAATACCCCAGAATTCCTACCTCTCTTATGGCTTTGAAGTATGGTGTAGTGGATACAGCATGCAACTGCCACTTTGTTGGCCAGTGTTCGAGTCCCCTGGTGGGTTGAGTGTCTAAAAAGTTATAAACTTCAGCTACTGGAATAGGGTAGTCTGTGCATTAAGCATTTGGCACTGAGTTTTCCCATATAACAGGAACCGATGAAAGAGCATTAGAGGTCCCACACTATCTCATTGCCTGGGAGAGGATTGGAGTTCTGGTTGGTTAAATACCCAGAATTCCTACCTCTCTTATGGCTTTGAAGTATGGTGTAGTGGATACAGCATGCAACTGCCACTTTGTTGGCCAGTGTTCGAGTCCCCTGGTGGGTTGAGTGTCTAAAAAGTTATAAACTTCAGCTACTGGAATAGGGTAGTCTGTGCATTAAGCATTTGGCACTGAGTTTTCCCATATAACAGGAACCGATGAAAGAGCATTAGAGGTCCCACACTATCTCATTGCCTGGGAGAGGATTGGAGTTCTGGTTGGTTAAATACCCCAGAATTCCTACCTCTCTTATGGCTTTGAAGTATGGTGTAGTGGATACAGCATGCAACTGCCACTTTGTTGGCCAGTGTTCGAGTCCCCTGGTGGGTTGAGTGTCTAAAAAGTTATAAACTTCAGCTACTGGAATAGGGTAGTCTGTGCATTAAGCATTTGGCACTGAGTTTTCCCATATAACAGGAACCGATGAAAGAGCATTAGAGGTCCCACACTATCTCATTGCCTGGGAGAGGATTGGAGTTCTGGTTGGTTAAATACCCCAGAATTCCTACCTCTCTTATGGCTTTGAAGTATGGTGTAGTGGATACAGCATGCAACTGCCACTTTGTTGGCCAGTGTTCGAGTCCCCTGGTGGGTTGAGTGTCTAAAAAGTTATAAACTTCAGCTACTGGAATAGGGTAGTCTGTGCATTAAGCATTTGGCACTGAGTTTTCCCATATAACAGGAACCGATGAAAGAGCATTAGAGGTCCCACACTATCTCATTGCCTGGGAGAGGATTGGAGTTCTGGTTGGTTAAATACCCCAGAATTCCTACCTCTCTTATGGCTTTGAAGTATGGTGTAGTGGATACAGCATGCAACTGCCACTTTGTTGGCCAGTGTTCGAGTCCCCTGTGGGTTGAGTGTCTAAAAAGTTATAAACTTCAGCTACTGGAATAGGGTAGTCTGTGCATTAAGCATTTGGCACTGAG
>NC_091157.1:0-40788 GCF_040958095.1 Procambarus clarkii
TGTATTAGTGTTGGAAATTTCCAACAGTGGTAGTAGTGGTGTACTAGTCGTGGTGTTGTTGTAGTTGTGTTATGGTGGTGGTGTAATAATTGTGGTGTGGTATTAGAGGTGTACTAGATGGGGTATATTATTAGTGGTATACTACTGTGGTGTGGTTGTAGTGGTGTACTAGTGGTGGTGTTGTAGTAGTGGTGTACCAGTTGTGGTTTTGTAGTAGTGGTGTACTAGTTGTGGTGTGGTAGTACTGGTGTACTAATAGTGGTGTTGTAGTAATGGTGTACTAGTTGTTGTGTGGTAGTAGTAGTGGTGTACTAGTTGTGATGTACTAGTTACGGTGCTGTAGTAGTGGTGTACTAGTTGTGTTGTTGTATTAGTGGTGTACTAGTTGTGGTGTGGTAGTAGTGGTGTACTAGTTGTTGTGTACTAGTTATGGTGTGGTAGTAGTAGTGTACTAGTTGTGGTGTGGTAGTTTTTGTGTGGTAGTTGTGGTGTGGTAGTTGTGGTGTGGTAGTAGTGGTGTACTAGTTATGATGTGGTAGTTGTGGTGTTGTAGTAGTGGTGTACTATTTATAGTGTGATAGTAGTGGTGTACTAGTAGTTGTGTGGTAGTAGTGGTGTACTAGTCGTGTTGTTGTAGTTGTGTTATGGTGGTGGTGTACTAATTGTGGTGTGGTAGTAGAGGTGTACTAGTTGTGGTGTGGTAATAGAGGTGTACTAGTTCGGGTATATTATTTGTGGTGTACTACTTGTGGTGTGGTTGTAGTGGTGTACTAGTTGTGGTGTTGTAGTTGTGGTGTACTAGTTGTGGTGTGGTAGTAGTGGTGTACTAGTTGTGGTGTGGTAGTAGTGGTGTACTAATGGAGGTGTTGTAGTAGTGGTGTACTAGTTGTTGTGTGGTAGTAGTGGTGTACTAGTTGTGGAGTGGTAGTAGTGGTGTACTAGTGGTGATGTTGTAGTAATGGTGTACGAGTTGTGGTGTGGTAGTAGTGGTGTGGGAGTAGTGGTGTACTACTTGTAGAGTGGTAGTAGTCGTGTACAAGTGGTGATGTGGTAGTAGTGGTGTACAAGTTGTGGTGTGGTAGTAGTGGTGTACTACTTGTAGAGTGGTAGTAGTCGTGTACTAGTAATGGAGTAGTAGTAGTGATATACTTTTGGTGATGTGGTAGTAGTGGTGTTTTAGTGGTGATGTGGTAGTAGTGGTGTTTTAGTGGTGATGTGGTAATAGTGGTGTACTAGTTGTGCAGTATAGTAATAGAATACTAGTGGTGGTGTAGTTGTGATGGTGTACTAGTTGTCGTGTACTATTTGTGGTGTGGTAGTAGTGGTGTACTAGTTGTGTTGTGGTAGTAGTGGTGTACTAATAGAGGTGTTGTAGTAGTGGTGTACTAGTTGTTGTGTGGTAGTAGTGGTGTACTAGTTGTGGAGTGGTAGTAGTGGTGTACTAGTGGAGATGTGGTAGTAATGGTGTACTAGTTGTGGTGTGGTAGTAGTGGTTTACTACTTGTAGAGTGGTAGTAGTCGTGTACTAGTGGTGATGTGGTACTAGTGGTGTGGTAGTAGTGGTTGTACTATTTGTAGGAGTGGTAGTAGTGGTGTACTAGTAATGGAGATGGTAGTAGTGGTAATACTTTTGGTGATGTGATAGTAGTGGTGTTTTCAAGGTAGTGATTGGGGGTGGGGGGGTTAGTAGTGATGTACTAGTTGAGGCAGTATAGTAAGGTATAGACAGTGGGTGGTGTAGTTGTGATGGTGTACTAGCTTTCGTGTACTATTTGTGGTGTGGTAGTAGTGAGTGGTGTACTGTGATTGAGTTGTGTAAATAGTGGTAGTACTTTTTTGGTGTGGTAGTAGTGGTGTACTAGTTTGTGGTGTTTATAGTAAGTGGTGTTAAACTAGTTATAGGTGTGGTAGTAGTGTTGCACAAGTTGTGGTGTGGTAGTATTGGTGTACTAGTAGTAGTGTACTATTGGTGGTGTGCTATTTGTGGTGTGGTAGTAGTGGTGTACTAGTAGTGGTGTACTAGTAGTGGTGTGCTAGTAATGGTGTACTATTGGTGTTGTGGTAGTAGTGGTGTACTAGTTGTGGTGTGGTAGTAGTGGTGTACAAGTGCTGGTGAGGTAGTAGGTTTGTACTAGTTGTGGCTGTGGTAGTAATGGTGGAGAAGTTGTGGTGATGGTAGTAGTTAGTGTATTAGTTATGGCGTTGTAGTAGTGTGTACTAGTTGTAGTGTGGTAGTAGTGGTGTACTAGTTGTAGTGTGATAGTAGTGGTGTACTAGTTCTGGTGTTGTAGTTGTGGTGTACTAGTTGTGGTGTGGTAGTAGTGGTTTTACTAGGATGTGATGTACTAGTTGTGGTGTTGTAGTAGTGGTGTACTAGTTGTAATGTTGTAGTAGTGGTGAACTAGTTGTGGTGTGGTATTAGTGGTGTACTATTTGTGTTGGTACTGTAGTGGTGTACTAGTCATTGGTGTGGCTAGTAGTGGGTATACTTTGTGGTGTGGTAGTAGTGGTGTACTAGTCGTGGGGTTGTTGTAGTTGTGTAATGGTGGTGGTGTACTAATTGTGGTGTGGTAGTAGAGGTGTACTAGTTGTGGTGGGGTAATAGAGGTGTTCTAGTTGGGGTATATTATTAGTGGTGTACTACTTGTGGTTTGGTTGAAGAGGTGTACTAGTTGTGGTGTTGTAGTAGTTGTGTACTAGTTGTGGTGTGGTAATAGTGGTGTACTAGTTGTAGTGTGGTAGTAGTATTGTACAAGTTGTGGTGTGGTAGTAGTGGTGTACAAGAGGTGGAGAGGTAGTAGGTTTGTACTAGTTGTGGTGTGGTAGTAGTGGTGTACTATATGTGGTGTGGTAGTAGTGATGTACTAGTTGTGGTGTGGTAGTAGTGGTGTACTAGTAGTGATGTACTAGTTGTGGTGTTGTAGTAGTGGTGTACTAGTTGTATTGTTGTAGTAGTGGTATAATAGTTGTGCTGTGGTAGTAGTGGTGTACTAGTTGTTGTGTACTAGTTATGGTGTGGTTTGTAGTAATGTACTAGTTGTGGTGTGGTAGTTGTCGGTGTGATAGTAGTAGTGTACTAGTTAATGGTATGGTAGTGTGGTGTGGTAGTAGTGGTGTACTATTTATAGCGTGATAGTTAGTGGTGTACTAGTAATTGCGTGGCAGTAGTGGTGTACTAGTTGTGGTGTGGTAGTAGTGGTGTACTAGTCGTGGTGTTGTTGTAGTTGTGTACTGGTGGTGGGTACTAATTCTTTGGTTTGTTAATAGAGGTGTACTAGTTGGGGTATATTATTAGTGGTGTACTACTTGTAGTGTGGTTGTAGTGGTGTACTAGTGGTGGTGTTGTAGTAGTGATGTACTAGTTGTGGTGTGGTAGTAGTGGTGTACTAGTTTTGGTGTGGTAGTAGTGGTGTGCTAATGGTGGTGTTTTAGTTAATGGTGTACTAGTTGTTGTGTGGTAGTAGTGGTGAACTAATAGTGGTGTTGTAGTAATGGTGTACTAGTGTAGTGGTAGTATTGGCTGTAGTAATTTGTGTACATGGTGGTGTACTATTCTGATGTGGTATAACTGAAGTCTAGTGGTGGTCTACAATTTGTGGGTGTTGTAGTAATGTTGTACTAGTTGTGATTTTGTATAATAGTGGTGTACTTTTGTGTGGCATGCTAGTAGTGTTGTTCTAGTGGTGGTGTGGTAGAAGTGTTGAAACTAGTCTTGTGTGGGTAGTAGTAATTGTACTAGTTGTGGTGTGGTAGTAGTGGTGTACAAGTGGTGGAGATGGGTAGTAGGTTTGTACTAGTTGCGGCGTTGGTGGTAGTAGTGGTGTAATAGATGTGGTGTGTAGTAGTGATGTACTAGTTGTGGTGTGGTAGTAGTGGTGTACTAGCAGTGATGTACTTGTTGTGGTGTTGTAGTAGTGGTGTACTAGATGTATTGTTGTAGTAGTGGTATAATAGTTGTGCTGTGGTAGTAGTGGTGTAGTAGTTGTTGTGTACTAGTTATGGTGTGGTTGTAGTAGTGTACTAGTTGTGGTGTGGTAGTTGTGGTGTGATAGTAGTGGGTACTAGTTATGGTATGGTAGTTGTGGTGTGGTAGTAGTGGTGTACTATTTATAGCGTGATAGTACTGGTGTACTAGTAATTGCGTGGCAGTAGTGGTGTACTAGTTGTGGTGTGGTAGTAGTGGTGTACTAGTCGTGGTGTTGATGTAGTTTTGTACTATTGGTGGTGTACTAATTGTGGTGTGGTAGTAGAGGTGTACTAGTTGTGGTGTGGTAATAGAGGTGTACTAGTAGGGGTATATTATTAGTGGTGTAATACTTGTAGTGTGGTTGTAGTGGTGTACTAGTGGTGGTGTTGTAGTAGTGGTGTACTAGTTGTGGTGTGGGAGTTGTGGTGTACTAGTTTTGGTGTGGTAGTAGTGGTGTACTAATGGTGGTGTTGTAGTAATGGTGTACTAGTTGTTGTGTGGTAGTAGTAGTGGTGTACTAGTTGTGGAGTGGTAGTAGTGGTGTACTAGTTGAGGTGTGGTAGTAGTGGTGTACTAGTTGTGAAGTACTAGTTATGGTGTTGTAGTAGTGGTGTACTAGTTATGGTGTTGTAGTAGTGGTGTACTAGTTGTGTTATTGTAGTAGTGGTGTACTAGTTGTGGTGTGGTAGTAGTGGTGTACTAGTTGTTGTGTACTAGTTATGGTGTGGTAGTAGTAGTGTACTAGTTGTGGTGTGGTAGTTGTGGTGTTTTAGTTGTGGTGTGGTTGTAGTGGTGTACTAGTTATGGTGTGGTAGTTGTGGTGTTGTAGTAGTGGTGTACTATTTACAGTGTTATAGTATTGGTGTACTAGTATTTGTGTGGTAGTAGTGGTGTACTAGTCGTGGTGTTGTTGTAGTTGTGTAATGGTGGTGGTGTACTAATTGTGGTGTGGTAGTTGTGGTGTGGTAGTTGTGGTGTGGTAGTAGAGGTGTACTAGTTGTGCTGTGGTAATACAGGTGTACTAGTTTGGGTATATTATTTGTGATGTACTACTTGTGGTGTGGTTGTAGTGGTGTACTAGTTGTGGTGTTGTAGTTGTGGTGTACTAGTTGTGGTGTGGTAGTAGTGGCGTACTAATTGAGGTGTTGTTGTAGTGGTGTACTAGTTGTTGTGTGGTAGTAGTGGTGTACTAGTTGTGGAGTGGTAGTAGTGGTGTACTAGCGGTGATGTGGTAGTAGTAGTGTACTAGTTGTGGTGTGGTAGTAGTAGTGTGGGAGTAGTGGTGTACTAGTTGTAGAGTGGTAGTGGTCGTGTACAAGTGGTGATATGGTAGTAGTGGTGTACTAGTTGTGGTGTGGTAGTAGTGGTGTACTACTTGTAGAGAGGTAGTAGTGGTGTACCAGTGGTGGAGTGGTAGTAGTGGTATACTTTTGGTGATGTAGGTGTAGTGGTGTTTTAGTGGTGATGTGGAAGTAGTGGTGTACTAGCTGTGCAGTGGTAGTAGTAGTATACTAGTGGTGGTGTAGTTGTGATGGTGTACTAGTTGTCGTGTACTATTTGTGGTGTGGTAGTAGTGGTGTACTTGTGATGGTGTGGTACTAGTGGTGTACTAATGATGGTGTGGTAGTAGTGGTGTACTAGTGGTGTAGTAATAGTGGTGTACTATTTTGGTGTGGTAGTAGTGGTGTACTAGTTATGGTGTGGTAGTAGTGTTGCACTAGTTGTGGTGTGGTAGTATTGGTGTACTAGTAGTAGTGTACTATTGGTGGTGTACTATTTGTGATGTGGTAGTAGTTGTGTACTTGTAGTGGTCTACAAGTTGTGGTGTGGTATATTGGTGTACTAGTGGTGAATTGGTAGTAGTGGTGTACTAGTAGTGGTGTGCTAGTAATGGTGTACTTGTGGTGTTGTTATAGTAGTGGTGTACTAGTTGTGGTGTGGTAGTAGTGGTGTACAAGTGCTGGTGAGGTAGTAGGTTTGTACTATTTGTGGTGTGGTAGTAATGGTGGAGAAGTTGTGGTGTGGTAGTAGTGGTGTACTAGTTGTGGTGTGGTAGTAGTAGTGTACTAGTTGTAGTGTGGCAGTAGTGGTGTACTAGTTGTAGTGTGGTAGTAGTGGTGTACTAGTTCTGGTTTGGTAGTTGTGGTGTACTAGTTGTGGTGTGGCAGTAGTGGTGTACTAGATGTGATGTACTAGTTGTGGTGTTGTAGTAGTGGTGCACTAGTTGTAATGTTGTAGTAGTGGTGAACAAGTTGTGGTGTGGCATTAGTGGTATACTAGTTGTGGTGTGGTAGTAGTGGTGTACTAGTAGCGGTGTGGTAGTAGTGGGATACTAGTTGTGGTGTGATAGTAGTGGTGTAATAGTTGTGGTGTGGTAGAAGTGGTATACAAGTTGTGGTGTGGTAGTAGTGGTGTACTAATGGTGGTGTTTTATGGTGGTGTACTAGTTGTGGTGTGGTAGTAGTGGTGTACTAGTGATGGTGTGGTAGTAGTGGTGTACTAGTGGTGTGATAGTAGTGGTGTACTAGTGATAATGTGGGAGTAGTGGTGTACTAGTAGTGGTGTGGCAGTAGTACTCACCTAATTGTACTCACCTAATTGTGCTTGCGGGGGTTGAGCTTTGGCTCTTTGGTCCCGCCTCTCAACTGTCAATCAACTGGTGTACAGATTCCTGAGCCTACTGGGCTCTATCATATCTACATTTGAAACTGTGTATGGAGTCAGCCTCCACCACATCACTTCCTAGTGCATTCCATTTATTAACTACTCTGACACTGAAAAAATTCTTTCTAACGTCTCTGTGACTCATCTGGGTACTAAGTTTCCACCTGTGTCCCCTTGTTCGTGTCCCACCCGTTCTGAAGAGTTTGTCTTTGTCCACCCTGTCAATTCCCCTGAGAATTTTGTAGGTGGTTATCATGTCTCCCCTTACTCTTCTGTTTTCCAGGGATGTGAGGTTCAGCTCCTTTAGCCTTTCCTCGTAGCTCAATCCTCTCAGTTCCGGGACGAGCCTGGTGGCATACCGCTGAATCTTCTCTAACTTTGTCTTGTGTTTAACTAGGTATGGACTCCAGGCTGGAGCTGCATACTCCAGGATTGGTCTTACATAAGTGGTATACAGGGTTCTGAAAGATTCCTTTCACAAGTTTCTGAAGTCAGTTCTTATGTTGGCCAGTCTAGCATATGCCGCTGATGATATTCTTTTGATGTGGGCCTCTGGGGACAGGTTCGGTGTGATATCAACCCCCAGATCCTTCTCTCTATTTGACTCTTGCAGGATTTCCCCTCCCAGATGATACCTGGTGTTCAGCCTCCTGCTCCCTTCGCCTAATTTCATCACCTTACACTTTCCCGAGTTGAACTTTAGCAGCCATTTTCTAGACCATTCCTCCAGTTTATCCAGGTCATCCTGTAGTCCCTGTCTATCTTCATCCGTCTTGATTCTTCTCATAATTTTTGCATCATCAGCAAACATCGAGAGGAATGAGTCTATACCCTCTGGAAGATCGTTCACATATATTAGAAACAGGATGGGTCCAAGTACTGAGCCCTGTGGGACTCCGCTGGTGACATCTCGCCACTCTGATGTCTCCCCCCTCACCGTTACTCGCTGTTTCCTGTTGCTTAAGTACTCCCTTATCCACTGGAGCACCTTCCCTTATACTTCTGCCTGTTGCTCCAACTTTTTTAACAGCCTTTTATGGGGTACTGTGTCAAAGGCTTTTTGGCAATCCAGGAAAATGCAGTCGGCCCACCCTTCTCTTTTCTGCCTAATTTTCGTTGCCTGGTCATAAAATTCTATTAAACCTGTGAGGCACGATTTACCATCTCTGAACCCATGTTGGTGGTGCGTTACAAAGTTATTTCCCTCCAGATGCTCTACGAGCCTTTTCCTCACAATCGTTTCCATCACCTTGCATGGTATACAAGTTAAGGAAACTGGCCTGTAATTCAGTGCCTCTTGCCTGTCACCCTTTTTGTATATTGGGACCACGTTAGCTGTCTTCCAACTTTCTGGTAAGTCTCCTGTTTCCAGTGACCTGTTATACACCATAGAGAGTGGCACACTTAGTGCTTCTGCACCTTCCTTTAGTATCCATGGTGAGATTCTATCAGGCCCAACAGCCTTTGTCACATCCAGCTCCAGCAGACACCTTTTAACCTCATCACTGGGGAGGTCAAATTCCTCCAAGGTTGCTTGGTTTGCCGCCTCCTCATTTAGTGCAGGGGCTTCTCCTTGTTCTATTGTGAAGACCTCCTGGAATCTCTTGTTGAGTTCTTCACACACCTCCTTGTCATTCTCTGTGTATCTGTTTTCCCCTTTCCGCAGCTTCATCACTTGTTCCTTCACTGCTGTTTTCCTACTGATGTGGCTGTGGAGCAGCTTTGATTGGGTCTTGGCTTTACTCGCGATGTCATTTTCAAACTGTCTCTCTGCTTCCCTCCTCACTCTGATGTACTCATTTCTGGCCCTCTGGTATCTCTCCCTGCTCTCTGGTGTTCTGCTATTTCTGTAGTTTCTCCATGTTCTTTTACTCAGTTGTTTCGCTACCTTACATTCCTGGTTGAACCATGGGTTTTTCTGTTGCTTTTCGTTTTTCTCCTTTTGGACGGGGATAAACCTGTCTGCAGCTTCCTGGCACTTTTGGGTGACAAAATCCATCATGACCTGCACATTCTTGTCTCTAAGTTCTGTTTCCCATGGTATTCCCCTGAGGAAGTTCCTCATCTCGTCATATTTTCCTCTTCGGTAATTCAGTCTTTTCCCCTCCACTCCCATCCTTGGATAGGTTATCCCTACCTCCACCAAGTACTCAAAGGTCAGTACACTGTGGTCACTCATTCCTATGGGGGCTTCAATTTTGACTTCCCTTATTTCTGACTCATTCAGGGTGAATATCAAGTCGAGTCTAGCTGGTTCATCATTGCCTCTCACTCTTGTGGGTTCCTTGACATGCTGGCTCAGAAACTTCCTTGTTGCCACTTCCAAGAGTTTAGCTCGCCACGTATCTGCACCACCATGTGGGTCCCCATTCTCCCAGTCTATCTTTCCATGGTTGAAATCACCCATGATTAAGAGTCTTGAGCCATTCCTGCAGGCAACTGAAGCTGCTCTCTCTATTATATTAATGGTTGCCATGTTGTTCCTATCAAACTCCTGTCTAGGTCTTTTGTCATTTACGGGAGGGTTGTAAATGACTGCCACTATTATCTTAGGTCCACCCATTGTTATAGTTCCTGTTATGTAATCTCTGAATCCGTCACAGCCCGGAATTTCCATCTCATTAAAACTCCAGTCCTTCCTTATCAGCAGGGCCACTCCTCCACCTCCTCTCCCTTCCCTCTCTTTCCTTACTATATAGTAGTCCTTTGGAAACACAGCATCTGTTATGACTCCTGACAATTTTGTTTCCGTTAGTCCTATTACATCAGGGTTTTCTTCTTGCACCCTTTCTGCCAGTTCACTTGTTTTATTGGTAATCCCATCAATGTTTGAGTACATTACCTTGAAGCTCACTTTCTTATATCCAATTTCACCCACACTCCCTACAAGTGTAGGAGGTTGTTCTATGGTCATTGCTACTTGGGTAGGCTCATCCTCCTGTGAGGTAGTTGCCAGGGGTTCAGGGGGAGGTGGAGTGGGGGGTGGAGGGCTTAGGTCTTCCTCAGGCCTGCTTGGGGCAGGAAGAAGTCCTGGGGGTGAGGGAGCAGGGATTGCCTGGGGGAGAGGGCACGCCCTCCTGCGGTGTAGTTGAGAGGGGTTTGGAGGGAGGTGGAGTGGGGGATAGAGGGCTTTGGTCTTGCTCAGGCCTGCTTGGGGCAGGGAGAAGACCAGGGGCTGGGAATCAGGGGCTACTTGGGGTAAGGGGAGGGGGAGGATTTGGGTTTCATGATGGGCATTATGCAGGGGCAAGGAAGGGTTTGTGCTGGGGGGTAGGGAGGGCCCTATTGGGTGGTGGGCTGGGGTGTTGCATTCCCCCCTGGGGTTCCTGGGTTGCTGGATTGGGGTTCCCCACTCCCCTCTGGGATTGCTGGGTTGGAGGCTGAGGTTCCCTGGCTCTCTTCCCTCTCCTTGCGCCTTTTCCTTGCATCTGCTGCCCTTACTATCTCGTCTCTGGTCATGTCCCTCTGAACATATACTTCTTTGTAGTTCCTTGCATGCCTCAGTTTGCTCTTCCTTACTAGGATGTCCTCTTTGATGTTCTCGCTCTTGAATACTACCTTGATCAATCTCTTTTTGTCTCTGTTGTACTGGCCAATCCGGAAAAACTGTTCTATGTCTCGTTCAGCCCCTTCCATTCCTATCTCCTTTAATATCCCTGCCACTGCAGCTTTGTCTTTAGTCCTCGTTTCCTCCCTTGTGGAGCCCTCTTGTTCCTTGACACCTACCACTACTACAGCTCTTTTCCTTTCCATTAGCTGGCTTGTGCATCTAGCTGCCTCCTGTGAGGTTACTGCTTTCATTACAACTTCCTTGACTGTGGACATTGCTCCTGGGCTCTTGAGCATTTCAGCAAAGGTTGGGCCAATTGTAGGGGTCCCTGCCATTGCTACATCTCCTGGCACCTGGGGGTTGGTCCCCTGGGCCAGAGTCTGATGAGGGCCTGTTTTTAGGCTTTTTATCTCCTCTTGTGCTGCACTTAGTTCTATCTGCAGCTTACATATAGTTTCCCTCAGGTCCTTCAATTCCCCACTGACTTCCTTCCATGCTTTAGCAATCATCTCCATGAATGACTCGTCCAGTCCCTCTCCTCCAGCTTCATTCTGTTGTCTTTCCATCCCGCTTGACCTGTGTGTGTGTGTATGTGTGTGTGTGTGTGTGTGTGTGTGTGTGTGTGTGTGTGTGTGTGTGTGTGTGTGTGTGTGTGTGTGTGTGTGTGTGTGTGTGTGTGTGTGTGTGTGTGTGTGTGTTTACTAGTTGTGTTTTTACGGGGGTTGAGCTTTGCTCTTTCGGCCCGCCTCTCAACTGTCAATCAACTGTTTACTAACTACTTCTTTTTTTTTTTCCACACTATACACACACACACACACACGCACCAGGAAGCAGCCCGTGACAGCTGACTAACTCCCAGGTACCTATTTACTGCTAGGTAACAGGGGCATTCAGGGTGAAAGAAACTTTGCCCATTTGTTTCTGCCTTGTGCGGGAATCGAACCCGCGCCACAGAATTACGAATCCTGCGCGCTATCCACCAGGCTACGAGGCCCCCTGTGTGTGTGTGTGTGTGTGTGTGTGTGTGTGTGTGTGTGTGTGTGTGTGTGTGTGTGTGTGTGTGTGTGTGTGTGTGTGTGTGTGTGTGTGTGTGTGTGTTTACTAGTTGTGTTTTTACGGGGGTTGAGCTTTGCTGTTTCGGCCCGCCTCTCAACTGTCAATCAACTGTTTACTAACTACTTCTTTTTTTTTTTTCCACACTATACACACACACACACACACGCACCAGGAAGCAGCCCGTGACAGCTGACTAACTCCCAGGTACCTATTTACTGCTAGGTAACAGGGGCATTCAGGGTGAAAGAAACTTTGCCCATTTGTTTCTGCCTTGTGCGGGAATCGAACCCGCGCCACAGAATTACGAATCCTGCGCGCTATCCACCAGGCTACGAGGCCCCCTGTGTGTGTGTGTGTGTGTGTGTGTGTGTGTGTGTGTGTGTGTGTGTGTGTGTGTGTGTGTGTGTGTGTGTGTGTGTGTGTGTGTGTGTGTGTCTGTGTGTGTGTGTGTGTGCGTGTGTATGTGTATGTGTGTGTGTGTTTATTGTGGGGGTGGCACAGTGGGGGGGGGGTTAACTGGTGGAGGGATGGAGGGAGAGGGAGAGAGGGAGTGAAAGGGAGAGGAGGAGTGAATGGGAGTGAAAGGGAGAGGAGGAGTGAAGGGGAGTGAAAGGGAGGGAGAGTGAGGGAGACAGGGAAGTAGGCAGAGAGGAAGAGAGGAAGGAGGGCAATCAGGTGGGTGAGGTATGGCGGGTCAGTCCCTGGGGTGAGAGGTGAGGTTGGCGGTAGGTTGGTTTGTGCGTGCGTGTGTGTGTGTGTGTGTGTGTGTGTTTACACTGGCGTGTTATGGTGAGGAGGGGGGGTGGGTAGGTCTAGTCAGTGGCGGTGTAATGCAACACACAGGTGTGAGAAACTAGTACCAAGCTGAGGCTCTTGAGCTTCTTTTTCGTATTTTAATTAACTTATGTTCAAAGCTAATTACTATATAAAAAAACACTGTACACCTTGTATGACTGACTTTGAGAGGCACTCACCTCCGAGTAAGCATCCCACAGCACAATTAGGTGATTTATGAAGTGATGTCTGCCTTAATTGTTGACGTCCCCGCCAGAGGTCCTCCCACGTGGTGGTCTAAGCTCTTCCCTTCTCAGGCCTCTGGTGCCACCGTCTTGCCACAATCTCGTTCTTTTTCAATTTTTTTTCTTATCCAACGTTATAATAATTCACTATGTTGCGTTATCACTGCGTTGCTGTACCCTTCATATGACCAAAAACTATGTTTTGGGCTCACTGGTACGTAAATATCCCGAGAATATTGAAGTAATTCGCGGACCGCCGTCCTACCCTTGTCGTTCCCTGACCGCCGTCCTACTGTGGAGTGGTAGTAGTGGTGTACTAGTTGTGGTGTGGTAGTAGTGGTGTACTAGTGATGGTGTGGTAGCAATGGTATACTAATGATGGTGTGGTAGTAGTGGTGTACTAGTTGTTGTGTAGGTAAAGTGGTGTACTAGTTGTGGTGTGGTAGTAGTGGTATATTAGTGATGGTGTGGTAGTAGTTGTGTACTAGTGGTGTGGAAGAAGTGGTGTACCAGTTTTGGTGTGGTAGTAGTGGTGTACTAGTTGTGGTGTAGTAGTAGTGGTGTACTAGTTGTGGAGTGGTAGTAGTGGTGTACTAGTTGTAGTGTGGTAGTATTGGTGTACTGGAAGTTGTGTACTATTTCTGGTGTGGTATTAATGATGAACTAGTGGTGGTCTACAATTTGTGGTGTGGTTGTAGTGTTGTACTAGTTGTGATTTGGTAGTAGTGGTGTACTTTTGGTGGTGTGCTAGTAGTGTTGTTCTAGTAGTAGTGTGGTAGTAGTGTTGAACTAGTGTTGGTGAGGTAGTAGTGGTGTACTAGTTGTGGTGTGGTAGTAGTGGTGGTGAGGTAGTAGGTTTGTACTAGTTGTGGTGTGGTAGTAGTGGTGTACTTGATGTGGTGTGGTAGTAGTTGTGTACTAGTTGTGGTGTTGTAGTAGTGGTGTACTAATTGTGTTGTTGTAGTAGTGGTGTAATAGCTGTGCTGTGGTAGTAGTGGTGTACTAGTTGTTGTGTACTAGTTATAGTGTGGTAGCAGTAGTGTACTAGTTGCGGTGTGGTAGTTGTGGTGTGATAGTAGTGGTGTACTAGTTATAGTATGGTAGTTGTGGTGTGGTAGTAGTGGTGTACTATTTATAGTGTGATAGTAGTGGTGTACTAGTAATTGTGTGGCAGTAGTGGTGTACTATTTCGGGTGTGGTAGTAGTGGTGTACTAGTCGTGGTGTTGTTGTAGTTGTGTAATGGTGGTGGTGTACTAATTGTGGTGTGGTAGTAGAGGTGTACTAGTTGTGGTGTGGTAAAAGAGGTAGTCTAATTGGGGTATGTTATTAGTGGTGTACTACTTTTGGTTTGGTTGTAGTGGTGTACTAGTTGTGGTGTTGTAGTAGTGGTGTACTAGTTGTGGTGTGTTAGTAGTTGTGTACTAGTTGTGGTGTGGTAGTAGTGTTGTACTACTGGTGGTGCTGTAGTAGTGGTGTACCAGTTGTTGTGTGGTAGTAGTGGTGTACTAGTTGTGGAGTGGTGTACTAGTGGTGATGAGGTAGTAGTGGTGTACTAGTTGTGGTGTGGTTGTAGTGGTGTACTACTTGTAGAGTGGTTGTAGTGGTGTACTAGTGGTGATGTGGTAGTAGTGGTATACTTTTGGTGATGTAATAGTAGCGGTGTTTTAGTGGTGATGTAGTAGTAGTGGTGTACTAGTTGTAGAGTGGTAGTAGTGGTATAATAGTGGTGGTGTAGTTGTGGTTGTGTACTAGTTTCCGTGTACTATTTGTGTTGTGGTAGTAGTGGTGTACTTGTGATGGTGATGTGCTAGTAGTGTACTAGTGATGGTGTGGTAGTAGTGGTGTACTAGTGGTGTGGTAATAGTGGTGTACTAGTTGTGGTCTGGTAGTAGTGGTGTACTAGTTGTAGTGAGGTAGTAGTGGTGTACTAGTGATGGTGTGGTAGTAGTGGTGTACTAGTGGTGGTGTGGTAGTAGTGGTGTACAAGTAGGGGTGTGGTTGTAGTAGTGTACTAGTGATGGTGTGGTAGTGGTGGTGTACTAGTTGTGGTGTGGTAGTAGTTATATACTAGTGGTGTGGTAGTAGTGATGTACTAGTTTTGGTGTGGTAGTATTGGTGTACTAGTTGTGGTGTGGTAGTAGTCGTGTACTAGTTGTGGTGTGGTAGTAGTGGTGTACTAGTTGTGGTGTGGTTGTATTGGTGTACTAGTAGTGGTGTAATATTGGTAGTGTACTATTTCTGGTGTGGTAGTAATGGTGTACTAGTTGTGGAGTGGCAGTAGTGGTATACTAGTGGTGGTGTAGTTGTGGTGGTGTACTAGTTGTCGTGTACTATTTGTGGTGTGGTAGTAGTGGTGTACTTGTGATGGTGTGGTACTAGTGGTGTACTAGTGATGGTGTGGTAGTAGTGGTGTACTAGTGGTGTGGTAATAGTGGTGTACTAGTTGTGGTGGTGTAGTAGTGGTGTTCTAGTTGTGGTGTGGTAGTAGTGGTGTACTAGTGATGGTGTGGTAATAGTGGTGTACTAGTTCTGGTGTGGTAGTAGTGGTGTGGGAGTAGTGGTGAACTACTTGTAGAGTGGTAGTAGTCGTGTACAAGTGGTTATGTGGTAGTAGTGGTGTACTAGTTGTGGTGTGGTAGTAGTGGTGTACTACATGTAGAGTGGTAGTAGTGGTGTACTAGTGGTGGAATGGTAGTATTGGTATACTTTTGGTGATGTAGTAGTAGTGGTGTTTTAGTGGTGATGTGGTAGTAGTGGTGTACTAGTTGTGCAGTGGTAGTAGTAGTATACTAGTGGTAGTGTAGTTGTGATGGTGTAATAGTTGTCGTGTACTATTTGTAATGTGGTAGTAGTGGTGTACTTGTGATGGTGTGGTACTAGTGGTGTACTAGTGATGGTGTAGTAGTAGTGGGGTACTAGTGGTGTAGTAATAGTGGTGTACTATTTTGGTGTGGTAATAGTGGTGTACTAGTTGTGGTGTTGTAGTAGTGGTGTACTAGTTATAGTGTGGTAGTAGTGTTGCACTAGTTGTGGTGTGGTTGTATTAGTGTACTAGTAGTAGTGTACTATTGGTGGTGTACTATTTGTGGTGTGGTAGTAGTGGTGTACTAGTAGTGGTCTACAAGTTGTGGTGTGGTATAGTGGTGAACTAGTGGTGATTTGGTAGTAGTGGTGTACTAGTAGTGGTGTGCTAGTAATGGTGTACTAGTGGTGTTGTGGTAGTAGTGGTGTACTAGTTGTGGTGTGGTAGTAGTGGTGTACAAGTTCTGATGAGGTGATAGATTTGTACTAGTTGTGGTGTGGTAGTAATGGTGGAGAAGTTGTGGTGTGGTAGTAGTGGTGTTCTAGTTGTGGTGTGGTAGTAGTAGTGAACTAGTTGCAGTGTGGTAGTAGTGGTGTACTAGTTGTAGTGTGGTAGTAGTGGTGTACTAGTTGTGGTGTGGTAGAAGTGGTGTACTAGTTGTGGAGTGCTAGTAGTTGTGTACTAGTTGTAGTGTGGTAGTATTGGTGTACTGGCAGTTGAGTACTATTTCTGGTGTGGTAATAATGATGTACTAGTGGGGGTCTACAATTTGTGGTGTGATAGTTGTGTTGTACTAGTTGTGATTTGGTAGTAGTGGTGTACTTTTGGTTGTGTGCTAGTAGTGTTGTTCTAGTGGTGGTGTGGTAGTAGTGTTGAACTAGTGTTGGTGTGGTAGTAATGGTGTACTAGTTGTGGTGTGGTAGTAGTGATGTACTTGATGTGGTGTGGTAGTAGTTGTGTACTAGCTGTAGTGTGGTAGTAGTGGTGCACAAGTTGTAGTGTGGTAGTAGTGATGTACTAGTTGTAGTGTGGTAGTAGTGGTGTACTAGTTATGGTGTGGTAGTAGTGGTGTAATAGTTGAGGTGTGGTAGTAGTGGTGTACTGGTTGTCATGTACTAGTTATGGTGTGGTAGTAGTAGTGTACTAGTTGTGGTGTGGTAGTTGTGATGTACTAGTTGTGGTGTTGTAGTAGTGGTGTACTAGTTGTGTTGTTGTAGTAGTGGTGTAATAGTTGTGCTTTGGTAGTAGTGGTGTACTAGTTGTTGTGTACTAGTTATGGTGTGGTAGTAGTAGTGTACTAGTTGTGGTGTGGTAGTTGTGGTGTGATAGTAGTGGTGTACTAGATATAGTATGGTATTTGTGGTGTGGTAGTAGTGGTGTACTATTTATAGTGTGATAGTAGTGGTGTACTAGTAATTGTGTGGCAGTAGTGGTGTACTAGTTCGGGTGTGGTAGTAGTGGTGTACTAGTCGTGGTGTTGTTGTAGTTGTGTAATGGTGGTGGTGTTCTAATTGTGGTGTGGTAGTAGAGGTGTACTAGTTTTGGTGTGGTAATAGAGGTGGTCTAGTTGGGGTATATTATTAGTGGTGTACTACTTGTGGTTTGGTTGTAGTGGTGTACTAGTTGTGGTGTTGTAGTAGTGGTGTACTAGTTGTGGTGTGTTAGTAGTGGTGTAATAGTTGTGGTGTGGTAGTAGTGGTGTACTACTGGTGGTGTTGTAGTGGTGGTGTACCAGTTGTTGTGAGGTAGTAGTGGTGTACTAGTTGTGGAGTGGTAGTAGTGGTGTACTAGTGGTGATGTGGTAGTATTGGTGTGCTAGTTGTGGTGTGGTTGTAGTGATGTACTACTTGTAGAGTGGTAGTAGTGGTGTACTAGTGGTGATGTGGTAGTAGTAGTGTACTACTTGTTGAGTGGTAGTAGTGGTGTACTAGTTGTGGAGTGGTAGTAGTGGTATACTTTTGGTGATGTGGTAGTAGCGGTGTTTTAGTGGTGATGTAGTAGTAGTGGTGTACTAGTTGTGGAGTCGTAGTAGTGGTATACTAGTGGTGGTGTAGTTGTGGTTGTGTACTAGTTGTCGTGTACTATTTGTGGTGTGGTAGTAGTGGTGTACTTGTGATGGTGATGTACTTGTAGTGTACTAGTGATGGTGTGGTATTAGTGGTGTACTTGTGGTGTACTAGTTGTGGTGTTGTAGTAGTGGTGTACTAGTTGTGGTCAGGTAGTAGTGGTGTACTAGTGATGGTGTGGTAGTAGTGGTGTACTAGTGGTGGTGTGGTAGTAGTGGTGTACTAGTGGTGGTGTGGTAGTAGTGGTGTACAAGAAGGTGTGTGGTTGTAGTAGTGTACTAGTGATGGTGTGGTAGTGGTGGTGTACTAGTTGTGGTGTGGTAGTAGTTATATACTAGTGGTGTGGTAGTAGTGATATACTAGTTTTGGTGTGGTAGTATTGGTGTACTAGTTGTGGTGTGGTAGTAGTCGTGTACTAGTTGTGGTGTGGTAGTAGTGGTGTACTAGTTGTGGTGTGGTTGTATTGGTGTACTAGTAGTGGTGTAATATTGGTAGTGTATTATTTCTGGTGTGGTAGTAATGGTGTACTAGTTGTGGAGTGGCAGTAGTGGTATACTAGTGGCGGTGTAGTTGTGGTGGTATACTAGTGGTGGTGTAGTTGTGGTGGTGTACTAGTTGTCGTGTACTATTTGTGGTGTGGTAGTAGTGGTGTACTTGTGATGGTGTGGTACTAGTGGTGTACTAGTGATGGTGTTGTAGTAGTGGTGTACTAGTGATGGTGTGGTAATAGTGGTGTACTAGTTCTGGTGTGGTAGTAGTGGTGTGGGAGTAGTGGTGAACTACTTGTAGAGTGGTAGTAGTCGTGTACAAGTGGTTATGTGGTAGTAGTGGTGTACTAGTTGTGGTGTGGTAGAAGTGGTGTACTAGTTTTGGAGTGCTAGTAGTTGTGTACTAGTTGTAGTGTGGTAGTATTGGTGTACTGGCAGTTGTGTACTATTTCTGGTGTGGTAATAATGATGTACTAGTGGTGGTCTACAATTTGTGGTGTGATAGTTGTGTTGTACTAGTTGTGATTTGGTAGTAGTGGTGTACTTTTGGTTGTGTGCTAGTAGTGTTGTTCTAGTTGTGGTGTGGTAGTAGTGTTGAACTAGTGTTGGTGTGGTAGTAGTGGTGTACTAGTTGTGGTGTGGTAGTAGTGATGTACTTGATGTGGTGTGGTAGTAGTTGTGTACTAGTTGTAGTGTGGTAGTAGTGGTGTACAAGTTGTAGTGTGGTAGTAGTGGTGTACTAGTTGTAGTGTGGTAGTAGTGGTGTACTAGTTATGGTGTGGTAGTAGTGGTGTAATAGTTGAGGTGTAGTAGTAGTGGTGTACTGGTTGTCATGTACTAGTTATGGTGTGGTAGTAGTAGTGTACTAGTTGTGGTGTGGTAGTTGTGATGTACTAGTTGTGGTGTTGTAGTAGTGGTGTACTAGTTGTGTTGTTGTAGTAGTGGTGTAATAGTTGTGCTTTGGTAGTAGTGGTGTACTAGTTGTTGTGTACTAGTTATGGTGTGGTAGTAGTAGTGTACTAGTTGTGGTGTGGTAGTTGTGGTGTGATAGTAGTGGTGTACTAGATATAGTATGGTATTTGTGGTGTGGTAGTAGTGGTGTACTATTTGTAGTGTGATAGTAGTGGTGTACTAGTAATTGTGTGGCAGTAGTGGTGTACTAGTTCGGGTGTGGTAGTAGTGGTGTACTAGTCGTGGTGTTGTTGTAGTTGTGTAATGGTGGTGGTGTTCTAATTGTGGTGTGGTAGTAGAGGTGTACTAGTTTTGGTGTGGTAATAGAGGTGGTCTAGTTGGGGTATATTATTAGTGGTGTACTACTTGTGGTTTGGTTGTAGTGGTGTACTAGTTGTGGTGTTGTAGTAGTGGTGTACTAGTTGTGGTGTGTTAGTAGTGGTGTAATAGTTGTGGTGTGGTAGTAGTGGTGTACTACTGGTGGTGTTGTAGTGGTGGTGTACCAGTTGTTGTGTGGTAGTAGTGGTGTACTAGTTGTGGAGTGGTAGTAGTGGTGTACTAGTGGTGATGTGGTAGTATTGGTGTGCTAGTTGTGGTGTGGGTGTAGTGATGTACTACTTGTAGAGTGGTAGTAGTGGTGTACTAGTGGTGATGTGGTAGTAGTGGTGTACTACTTGTTGAGTGGTAGTAGTGGTGTACTAGTTGTGGAGTGGTAGTAGTGGTATACTTTTGGTGATGTGGTAGTAGCGGTGTTTTAGTGGTGATGTAGTAGTAGTGATGTACTAGTTGTGGAGTCGTAGTAGTGGTATACTAGTGGTGGTGTAGTTGTGGTTGTGTACTAGTTGTCGTGTACTATTTGTGGTGTGGTAGTAGTGGTGTACTTGTGATGGTGATGTACTTGTAGTGTACTAGTGATGGTGTGGTATTAGTGGTGTACTAGTGGTGTACTAGTTGTGGTGTTGTAGTAGTGGTGTTCTAGTTGTGGTCAGGTAGTAGTGGTGTACTAGTGATGGTGTGGTAGTAGTGGTGTACTAGTGGTGGTGTGGTAGTAGTGGTGTACTAGTGGTGGTGTGGTAGTAGTGGTGTACAAGAAGGTGTGTGGTTGTAGTAGTGTACTAGTGATGGTGTGGTAGTGGTGGTGTACTAGTTGTGGTGTGGTAGTAGTTATATACTAGTGGTGTGGTAGTAGTGATATACTAGTTTTGGTGTGGTAGTATTGGTGTACTAGTTGTGGTGTGGTAGTAGTCGTGTACTAGTTGTGGTGTGGTAGTAGTGGTGTACTAGTTGTGGTGTGGTTGTATTGGTGTACTAGTAGTGGTGTAATATTGGTAGTGTATTATTTCTGGTGTGGTAGTAATGGTGTACTAGTTGTGGAGTGGCAGTAGTGGTATACTAGTGGCGGTGTAGTTGTGGTGGTATACTAGTGGTGGTGTAGTTGTGGTGGTGTACTAGTTGTCGTGTACTATTTGTGGTGTGGTAGTAGTGGTGTACTTGTGATGGTGTGGTACTAGTGGTGTACTAGTGATGGTGTTGTAGTAGTGGTGTACTAGTGATGGTGTGGTAATAGTGGTGTACTAGTTCTGGTGTGGTAGTAGTGGTGTGGGAGTAGTGGTGAACTACTTGTAGAGTGGTAGTAGTCGTGTACAAGTGGTTATGTGGTAGTAGTGGTGTACTAGTTGTGGTGTGGTAGAAGTGGTGTACTAGTTTTGGAGTGCTAGTAGTTGTGTACTAGTTGTAGTGTGGTAGTATTGGTGTACTGGCAGTTGTGTACTATTTCTGGTGTGGTAATAATGATGTACTAGTGGTGGTCTACAATTTGTGGTGTGATAGTTGTGTTGTACTAGTTGTGATTTGGTAGTAGTGGTGTACTTTTGGTTGTGTGCTAGTAGTGTTGTTCTAGTTGTGGTGTGGTAGTAGTGTTGAACTAGTGTTGGTGTGGTAGTAGTGGTGTACTAGTTGTGGTGTGGTAGTAGTGATGTACTTGATGTGGTGTGGTAGTAGTTGTGTACTAGTTGTAGTGTGGTAGTAGTGGTGTACAAGTTGTAGTGTGGTAGTAGTGGTGTACTAGTTGTAGTGTGGTAGTAGTGGTGTACTAGTTATGGTGTGGTAGTAGTGGTGTAATAGTTGAGGTGTAGTAGTAGTGGTGTACTGGTTGTCATGTACTAGTTATGGTGTGGTAGTAGTAGTGTACTAGTTGTGGTGTGGTAGTTGTGATGTACTAGTCGTGGTGTTGTAGTAGTGGTGTACTAGTTGTGTTGTTGTAGTAGTGGTGTAATAGTTGTGCTTTGGTAGTAGTGGTGTACTAGTTGTTGTGTACTAGTTATGGTGTGGTAGTAGTAGTGTACTAGTTGTGGTGTGGTAGTTGTGGTGTGATAGTAGTGGTGTACTAGATATAGTATGGTATTTGTGGTGTGGTAGTAGTGGTGTACTATTTGTAGTGTGATAGTAGTGGTGTACTAGTAATTGTGTGGCAGTAGTGGTGTACTAGTTCGGGTGTGGTAGTAGTGGTGTACTAGTCGTGGTGTTGTTGTAGTTGTGTAATGGTGGTGGTGTTCTAATTGTGGTGTGGTAGTAGAGGTGTACTAGTTTTGGTGTGGTAATAGAGGTGGTCTAGTTGGGGTATATTATTAGTGGTGTACTACTTGTGGTTTGGTTGTAGTGGTGTACTAGTTGTGGTGTTGTAGTAGTGGTGTACTAGTTGTGGTGTGTTAGTAGTGGTGTAATAGTTGTGGTGTGGTAGTAGTGGTGTACTACTGGTGGTGTTGTAGTGGTGGTGTACCAGTTGTTGTGTGGTAGTAGTGGTGTACTAGTTGTGGAGTGGTAGTAGTGGTGTACTAGTGGTGATGTGGTAGTATTGGTGTGCTAGTTGTGGTGTGGTTGTAGTGATGTACTACTTGTAGAGTGGTAGTAGTGGTGTACTAGTGGTGATGTGGTAGTAGTGGTGTACTACTTGTTGAGTGGTAGTAGTGGTGTACTAGTTGTGGAGTGGTAGTAGTGGTATACTTTTGGTGATGTGGTAGTAGCGGTGTTTTAGTGGTGATGTAGTAGTAGTGATGTACTAGTTGTGGAGTCGTAGTAGTGGTATACTAGTGGTGGTGTAGTTGTGGTTGTGTACTAGTTGTCGTGTACTATTTGTGGTGTGGTAGTAGTGGTGTACTTGTGATGGTGATGTACTTGTAGTGTACTAGTGATGGTGTGGTATTAGTGGTGTACTAGTGGTGTACTAGTTGTGGTGTTGTAGTAGTGGTGTACTAGTTGTGGTGAGGTAGTAGTGGTGTACTAGTGATGGTGTGGTAGTAGTGGTGTACTAGTGGTGGTGTGGTAGTAGTGGTGTACTAGTGGTGGTGTGGTAGTAGTGGAGTACAAGTAGGTGTGTGGTTGTAGTAGTGTACTAGTGATGGTGTGGTAGTGGTGGTGTACTAGTTGTGGTGTGGTAGTAGTTATATACTAGTGGTGTGGTAGTAGTGATGTACTAGTTTTGGTCTGGTAGTATTGGTGTACTAGTTGTGGTGTTGTAGTAGTCGTGTACTAGTTGTGGTGTGGTAGTAGTGGTGTACTAGTTGTGGTGTGGTTGTATTGGTGTACTAGTAGTGGTGTAATATTGGTAGTGTACTATTTCTGGTGTGGTAGTAATGGTGTACTAGTTGTGGAGTGGCAGTAGTGGTATACTAGTGGTGGTGTAGTTGTGGTGGTGTACTAGTTGTCGTGTACTATTTGTGGTGTGGTTGTAGTGGTGTACTTGTGATGGTGTGGTACTAGTGGTGTACTAGTGATGGTGTGGTAGTAGTGGTGTACTAGTGGTGTGGTAATAGTGGTGTACTAGGTGTGGTGGTGTAGTAGTGGTGTTCTAGTTGTGGTGTGGTAGTAGTGGTGTACTAGTGATGGTGTGGTAATAGTGGTGTACTAGTTCTGGTGTGGTAGTAGTGGTGTGGGAGTAGTGGTGAACTACTTGTAGAGTGGTAGTAGTCGTGTACAAGTGGTTATGTGGTAGTAGTGGTGTACTAGTTGTGGTGTGGTAGTAGTGGTGTACTACATGTAGAGTGGTAGTAGTGGTGTACTAGTGGTGGAATGGTAGTATTGGTATACTTTTGGTGATGTAGTAGTAGTGCTGTTTTAGTGGTGATGTGGTAGTAGTTGTGTACTAGTTGTGCAGTGGTAGTAGTAGTATACTAGTGGTAGTGTAGTTGTGATGGTGTACTAGTTGTCGTGTACTATTTGTAATGTGGTAGTAGTGGTGTACCTGTGATGGTGTGGTACTAGTGGTGTACTAGTGATGGTGTAATAGTAGTGGGATACTAGTGGTGTAGTAATAGTGGTGTACTATTTTGGTGTGGTAATAGTGGTGTACTAGTTGTGGTGTTGTAGTAGTTGTGTACTAGTTATAGTGTGGTAGTAGTGTTGCACTAGTTGTGGTGTGGTAGTATTGGTGTACTAGTAGTAGTGTACTATTGGTGGTGTACTATTTGTAGTGTGGTAGTAGTGGTGTACTATTTGTAGTGTGGTAGTAGTGGTGTACTAGTAGTGGTCAACAAGTTGTGGTGTGGTATAGTGGTGTACTAGTGGTGATTTGGTAGTAGTGGTGTACTAGTAGTGGTGTGCTAGTAATGGTGTACTAGTGGTGTTGTGGTAGTAGTGGTGTACTAGTTGTGGTGTGGTAGTAGTGGTGTACAAGTGCTGATGACGTAATAGATTTGTACTAGTTGTGGTGTGGTAGTAATGGTGGAGAAGTTGTGGTGTGGTAGTAGCGGTGTTCTAGTTGTGGTGTGGTAGTAGTAGTGAACTAGTTGCAGTGTGGTAGTAGTGGTGTACTAGTTGTAGTGTGGTAGTAGTGGTATACTACTTGTGGTGTGGTAGAAGTGGTGTACTAGTTGTGGAGTGCTAGTAGTTGTGTACTAGTTCTAGTGTGGTAGTATTGGTGTACTGGCAGTTGTGTACTATTTCTGGTGTGGTAATAATGATGTACTAGTGGTGGTCTACAATTTGTGGTGTGATAGTTGTGTTGTACTAGTTGTGATTTGGTAGTAGTGGTGTACTTTTGGTTGTGTGCTAGCAGTGTTGTTCTAGTGGTGGTGTGGTAGTAGTGTTGAACTAGTGTTGGTGTGGTAGTAGTGGTGTACTAGTTGTGGTGTGGTAGTAGTGATGTACTTGATGTGGTGTGGTAGTAGTTGTGTACTAGTTGTAGTGTGGTAGTAGTGGTGTACATGTTGTAGTGTGGTAGTAGTGGTGTACTAGTTGTAGTGTGGTAGTAGTGGTGTACTAGTTATGGTGTGGTAGTAGTGGTGTAATAGTTGAGGTGTGGTAGTAGTGGTGTACTGGTTGTCATGTACTAGTTATGGTGTGGTAGTAGTAGTGTACTAGTTGTGGTGTGGTAGTTGTGATGTACTAGTTGTGGTGTTGTAGTAGTGGTGTACTAGTTGTGTTGTTGTAGTAGTGGTGTAATAGTTGTGCTTTGGTAGTAGTGGTGTACTAGTTGTTGTGTACTAGTTATGGTGTGGTAGTAGTGGTGTGATAGTAGTGGTGTACTAGATATAGTATGGTATTTGTGGTGTGGTAGTAGTGGTGTACTATTTATAGTGTGATAGTAGTGGTGTACTAGTAATTGTGTGGCAGTAGTGGTGTACAAGTTCGGGTGTGGTAGTAGTGGTGTACTAGTCGTGGTGTTGTTGTAGTTGTGTAATGGTGGTGGTGTTCTAATTGTTGTGTGGTAGTAGAGGTGTACTAGTTTTGGTGTGGTAATAGAGGTGGTCTAGTTGGGGTATATTATTAGTGGTGTACTACTTGTGGTTTGGTTGTAGTGGTGTACTAGTTGTGGTGTTGTAGTAGTGGTGTACTAGTTGTGGTGTGTTAGTAGTGGTGTAATAGTTGTGGTGTGGTAGTAGTGGTGTACTACTGGTGGTGTTGTAGTGGTGGTGTACCAGTTGTTGTGTGGTAGTAGTGGTGTACTAGTTGTGGAGTGGTAGTAGTGGTGTACTAGTGGTGATGTGGTAGTATTGGTGTGCTAGTTGTGGTGTGGTTGTAGTGATGTACTACTTGTAGAGTGGTAGTAGTGGTGTACTAGTGGTGATGTGGTAGTAGTGGTGTACTACTTGTTGAGTGGTAGTAGTGGTGTACTAGTTGTGGAGTGGTAGTAGTGGTATACTTTTGGTGATGTGGTAGTAGCGGTGTTTTAGTGGTGATGTAGTAGTAGTGATGTACTAGTTGTGGAGTCGTAGTAGTTGTATACTAGTGGTGGTGTAGTTGTGGTTGTGTACTAGTTGTCGTGTACTATTTGTGGTGTGGTAGTAGTGGTGTACTTGTGATGGTGATGTACTTGTAGTGTACTAGTGATGGTGTGGTATTAGTGGTGTACTAGTGGTGTACTAGTTGTGGTGTTGTAGTAGTGGTGTACTAGTTGTGGTGAGGTAGTAGTGGTGTACTAGTGATGGTGTGGTAGTAGTGGTGTACTAGTGGTGGTGTGGTAGTAGTGGTGTACTAGTGGTGGTGTGGTAGTAGTGGAGTACAAGTAGGTGTGTGGTTGTAGTAGTGTACTAGTGATGGTGTGGTAGTGGTGGTGTACTAGTTGTGGTGTGGTAGTAGTTATATACTAGTGGTGTGGTAGTAGTGATGTACTAGTTTTGGTCTGGTAGTATTGGTGTACTAGTTGTGGTGTTGTAGTAGTCGTGTACTAGTTGTGGTGTGGTAGTAGTGGTGTACTAGTTGTGGTGTGGTTGTATTGGTGTATTAGTAGTGGTGTAATATTGGTAGTGTACTATTTCTGGTGTGGTAGTAATGGTGTACTAGTTGTGGAGTGGCAGTAGTGGTATACTAGTGGTGGTGTAGTTGTGGTGGTGTACTAGTTGTCGTGTACTATTTGTGGTGTGGTTGTAGTGGTGTACTTGTGATGGTGTGGTACTAGTGGTGTACTAGTGATGGTGTGGTAGTAGTGGTGTACTAGTGGTGTGGTAATAGTGGTGTACTAGGTGTGGTGGTGTAGTAGTGGTGTTCTAGTTGTGGTGTGGTAGTAGTGGTGTACTAGTGATGGTGTGGTAATAGTGGTGTACTAGTTCTGGTGTGGTAGTAGTGGTGTGGGAGTAGTGGTGAACTACTTGTAGAGTGGTAGTAGTCGTGTACAAGTGGTTATGTGGTAGTAGTGGTGTACTAGTTGTGGTGTGGTAGTAGTGGTGTACTACATGTAGAGTGGTAGTAGTGGTGTACTAGTGGTGGAATGGTAGTATTGGTATACTTTTGGTGATGTAGTAGTAGTGCTGTTTTAGTGGTGATGTGGTAGTAGTTGTGTACTAGTTGTGCAGTGGTAGTAGTAGTATACTAGTGGTAGTGTAGTTGTGATGGTGTACTAGTTGTCGTGTACTATTTGTAATGTGGTAGTAGTGGTGTACCTGTGATGGTGTGGTACTAGTGGTGTACTAGTGATGGTGTAATAGTAGTGGGATACTAGTGGTGTAGTAATAGTGGTGTACTATTTTGGTGTGGTAATAGTGGTGTACTAGTTGTGGTGTTGTAGTAGTTGTGTACTAGTTATAGTGTGGTAGTAGTGTTGCACTAGTTGTGGTGTGGTAGTATTGGTGTACTAGTAGTAGTGTACTATTGGTGGTGTACTATTTGTAGTGTGGTAGTAGTGGTGTACTATTTGTAGTGTGGTAGTAGTGGTGTACTAGTAGTGGTCAACAAGTTGTGGTGTGGTATAGTGGTGTACTAGTGGTGATTTGGTAGTAGTGGTGTACTAGTAGTGGTGTGCTAGTAATGGTGTACTAGTGGTGTTGTGGTAGTAGTGGTGTACTAGTTGTGGTGTGGTAGTAGTGGTGTACAAGTGCTGATGACGTAATAGATTTGTACTAGTTGTGGTGTGGTAGTAATGGTGGAGAAGTTGTGGTGTGGTAGTAGCGGTGTTCTAGTTGTGGTGTGGTAGTAGTAGTGAACTAGTTGCAGTGTGGTAGTAGTGGTGTACTAGTTGTAGTGTGGTAGTAGTGGTATACTACTTGTGGTGTGGTAGAAGTGGTGTACTAGTTGTGGAGTGCTAGTAGTTGTGTACTAGTTCTAGTGTGGTAGTATTGGTGTACTGGCAGTTGTGTACTATTTCTGGTGTGGTAATAATGATGTACTAGTGGTGGTCTACAATTTGTGGTGTGATAGTTGTGTTGTACTAGTTGTGATTTGGTAGTAGTGGTGTACTTTTGGTTGTGTGCTAGCAGTGTTGTTCTAGTGGTGGTGTGGTAGTAGTGTTGAACTAGTGTTGGTGTGGTAGTAGTGGTGTACTAGTTGTGGTGTGGTAGTAGTGATGTACTTGATGTGGTGTGGTAGTAGTTGTGTACTAGTTGTAGTGTGGTAGTAGTGGTGTACATGTTGTAGTGTGGTAGTAGTGGTGTACTAGTTGTAGTGTGGTAGTAGTGGTGTACTAGTTATGGTGTGGTAGTAGTGGTGTAATACTTGAGGTGTGGTAGTAGTGGTGTACTGGTTGTCATGTACTAGTTATGGTGTGGTAGTAGTAGTGTACTAGTTGTGGTGTGGTAGTTGTGATGTACTAGTTGTGGTGTTGTAGTAGTGGTGTACTAGTTGTGTTGTTGTAGTAGTGGTGTAATAGTTGTGCTTTGGTAGTAGTGGTGTACTAGTTGTTGTGTACTAGTTATGGTGTGGTAGTAGTAGTGTACTAGTTGTGGTGTGGTAGTTGTGGTGTGATAGTAGTGGTGTACTAGATATAGTATGGTATTTGTGGTGTGGTAGTAGTGGTGTACTATTTATAGTGTGATAGTAGTGGTGTACTAGTAATTGTGTGGCAGTAGTGGTGTACAAGTTCGGGTGTGGTAGTAGTGGTGTACTAGTCGTGGTGTTGTTGTAGTTGTGTAATGGTGGTGGTGTTCTAATTGTGGTGTGGTAGTAGAGGTGTACTAGTTTTGGTGTGGTAATAGAGGTGGTCTAGTTGGGGTATATTATTAGTGGTGTACTACTTGTGGTTTGGTTGTAGTGGTGTACTAGTTGTGGTGTTGTAGTAGTGGTGTACTAGTTGTGGTGTGTTAGTAGTGGTGTAATAGTTGTGGTGTGGTAGTAGTGGTGTACTACTGGTGGTGTTGTAGTGGTGGTGTACCAGTTGTTGTGTGGTAGTAGTGGTGTACTAGTTGTGGAGTGGTAGTAGTGGTGTACTAGTGGTGATGTGGTAGTATTGGTGTGCTAGTTGTGGTGTGGTTGTAGTGATGTACTACTTGTAGAGTGGTAGTAGTGGTGTACTAGTGGTGATGTGGTAGTAGTGGTGTACTACTTGTTGAGTGGTAGTAGTGGTGTACTAGTTGTGGAGTGGTAGTAGTGGTATACTTTTGGTGATGTGGTAGTAGCGGTGTTTTAGTGGTGATGTAGTACTAGTGATGTACTAGTTGTGGAGTCGTAGTAGTGGTATACTAGTGGTGGTGTAGTTGTGGTTGTATACTAGTTGTCGTGTACTATTTGTGGTGTGGTAGTAGTGGTGTACTTGTGATGGTGATGTACTTGTAGTGTACTAGTGATGGTGTGGTATTAGTGGTGTACTAGTGGTGTACTAGTTGTGGTGTTGTAGTAGTGGTGTACTAGTTGTGGTGAGGTAGTAGTGGTGTACTAGTGATGGTGTGGTAGTAGTGGTGTACTAGTGGTGGTGTGGTAGTAGTGGTGTACTAGTGGTGGTGTGGTAGTAGTGGAGTACAAGTAGGTGTGTGGTTGTAGTAGTGTACTAGTGATGGTGTGGTAGTGGTGGTGTACTAGTTGTGGTGTGGTAGTAGTTATATACTAGTGGTGTGGTAGTAGTGATGTACTAGTTTTGGTCTGGTAGTATTGGTGTACTAGTTGTGGTGTTGTAGTAGTCGTGTACTAGTTGTGGTGTGGTAGTAGTGGTGTACTAGTTGTGGTGTGGTTGTATTGGTGTACTAGTAGTGGTGTAATATTGGTAGTGTACTATTTCTGGTGTGGTAGTAATGGTGTACTAGTTGTGGAGTGGCAGTAGTGGTATACTAGTGGTGGTGTAGTTGTGGTGGTGTACTAGTTGTCGTGTACTATTTGTGGTGTGGTTGTAGTGGTGTACTTGTGATGGTGTGGTACTAGTGGTGTACTAGTGATGGTGTGGTAGTAGTGGTGTACTAGTGGTGTGGTAATAGTGGTGTACTAGGTGTGGTGGTGTAGTAGTGGTGTTCTAGTTGTGGTGTGGTAGTAGTGGTGTACTAGTGATGGTGTGGTAATAGTGGTGTACTAGTTCTGGTGTGGTAGTAGTGGTGTGGGAGTAGTTGTGAACTACTTGTAGAGTGGTAGTAGTCGTGTACAAGTGGTTATGTGGTAGTAGTGGTGTACTAGTTGTGGTGTGGTAGTAGTGGTGTACTACATGTAGAGTGGTAGTAGTGGTGTACTAGTGGTGGAATGGTAGTATTGGTATACTTTTGGTGATGTAGTAGTAGTGCTGTTTTAGTGGTGATGTGGTAGTAGTTGTGTACTAGTTGTGCAGTGGTAGTAGTAGTATACTAGTGGTAGTGTAGTTGTGATGGTGTACTAGTTGTCGTGTACTATTTGTAATGTGGTAGTAGTGGTGTACCTGTGATGGTGTGGTACTAGTGGTGTACTAGTGATGGTGTAATAGTAGTGGGATACTAGTGGTGTAGTAATAGTGGTGTACTATTTTGGTGTGGTAATAGTGGTGTACTAGTTGTGGTGTTGTAGTAGTTGTGTACTAGTTATAGTGTGGTAGTAGTGTTGCACTAGTTGTGGTGTGGTAGTATTGGTGTACTAGTAGTAGTGTACTATTGGTGGTGTACTATTTGTAGTGTGGTAGTAGTGGTGTACTAGTAGTGGTCAACAAGTTGTGGTGTGGTATAGTGGTGTACTAGTGGTGATTTGGTAGTAGTGGTGTACTAGTAGTAGTGTGCTAGTAATGGTGTACTAGTGGTGTTGTGGTAGTAGTGGTGTACTAGTTGTGGTGTGGTAGTAGTGGTGTACAAGTGCTGATGACGTAATAGATTTGTACTAGTTGTGGTGTGGTAGTAATGTTGGAGAAGTTGTGGTGTGGTAGTAGCGGTGTTCTAGTTGTGGTGTGGTGTGGTAGTAGTAGTGAACTAGTTGCAGTGTGGTAGTAGTGGTGTACTAGTTGTAGTGTGGTAGTAGTGGTATACTACTTGTGGTGTGGTAGAAGTGGTGTACTAGTTGTGGAGTGCTAGTAGTTGTGTACTAGTTCTAGTGTGGTAGTATTGGTGTACTGGCAGTTGTGTACTATTTCTGGTGTGGTAATAATGATGTACTAGTGGTGGTCTACAATTTGTGGTGTGATAGTTGTGTTGTACTAGTTGTGATTTGGTAGTAGTGGTGTACTTTTGGTTGTGTGCTAGCAGTGTTGTTCTAGTGGTGGGGTGTGGTAGTAGTGTTGAACTAGTGTTGGTGTGGTAGTAGTGGTGTACTAGTTGTGGTGTGGTAGTAGTGATGTACTTGATGTGGTGTGGTAGTAGTTGTGTACTAGTTGTAGTGTGGTAGTAGTGGTGTACAAGTTGTAGTGTGGTAGTAGTGGTGTACTAGTTGTAGTGTGGTAGTAGTGGTGTACTAGTTATGGTGTGGTAGTAGTGGTGTAATAGTTGAGGTGTGGTAGTAGTGGTGTACTGGTTGTCATGTACTAGTTATGGTGTGGTAGTAGTAGTGTACTAGTTGTGGTGTGGTAGTTGTGATGTACTAGTTGTGGTGTTGTAGTAGTGGTGTACTAGTTGTGTTGTTGTAGTAGTGGTGTAATAGTTGTGCTTTGGTAGTAGTGGTGTACTAGTTGTTGTGTACTAGTTATGGTGTGGTAGTAGTAGTGTACTAGTTGTGGTGTGGTTGTGTTGTTGTAGTAGTGGTGTAATAGTTGTGCTTTGGTAGTAGTGGTGTACTAGTTGTTGTGTACTAGTTATGGTGTGGTAGTAGTAGTGTACTAGTTGTGGTGTGGTAGTTGTGGTGTGATAGTAGTGGTGTACTAGATATAGTATGGTATTTGTGGTGTGGTAGTAGTGGTGTACTATTTATAGTGTGATAGTAGTGGTGTACTAGTAATTGTGTGGCAGTAGTGGTGTACATGTTCGGGTGTGGTAGTAGTGGTGTACTAGTCGTGGTGTTGTTGTAGTTGTGTAATGGTGGTGGTGTTCTAATTGTGGTGTGGTAGTAGAGGTGTACTAGTTTTGGTGTGGTAATAGAGGTGGTCTAGTTGGGGTATATTATTAGTGGTGTACTACTTGTGGTTTGGTTGTAGTGGTGTACTAGTTGTGGTGTTGTAGTAGTGGTGTACTAGTTGTGGTGTGTTAGTAGTGGTGTAATAGTTGTGGTGTGGTAGTAGTGGTGTACTACTGGTGGTGTTGTAGTGGTGGTGTACCAGTTGTTGTGTGGTAGTAGTGTGTACTAGTTGTGGAGTGGTAGTAGTGGTGTACTAGTGGTGATGTGGTAGTATTGGTGTGCTAGTTGTGGTGTGGTTGTAGTGATGTACTACTTGTAGAGTGGTAGTAGTGGTGTACTAGTGGTGATGTGGTAGTAGTGGTGTACTACTTGTTGAGTGGTAGTAGTGGTGTACTAGTTGTGGAGTGGTAGTAGTGGTATACTTTTGGTGATGTGGTAGTAGCGGTGTTTTAGTGGTGATGTAGTAGTAGTGGTGTACTAGTTGTGGAGTCGTAGTAGTGGTATACTAGTGGTGGTGTAGTTGTGGTTGTGTACTAGTTGTCGTGTACTATTTGTGGTGTGGTAGTAGTGGTGTACTTGTGATGGTGATGTACTTGTAGTGTACTAGTGATGATGTGGTATTAGTGGTGTACTAGTGGTGTACTAGTTGTGGTGTTGTAGTAGTGGTGTACTAGTTGTGGTGAGGTAGTAGTGGTGTACTAGTGATGGTGTGGTAGTAGTGGTGTACTAGTGGTGGTGTGGTAGTAGTGGTGTACTAGTGGTGGTGTGGTGGTAGTGGTGTACAAGTAGGTGTGTGGTTGTAGTAGTGTACTAGTGATGGTGTGGTAGTGGTGGTGTACTAGTGGTGGTGTGGTAGTAGTGATGTACTAGTGGTGTGGTAGTAGTGGTGTACTAGTTTTGATGTGGTAGTATTGGTGTACTAGTTGTGGTGTGGTAGTAGTCGTGTATTAGTTGTGGTCTGGTAGTACTGGTGTACTAGTTGTGGTGTGGTTGTATTGGTGTACTAGTAGTGGTGTAATATTGGTGGTGTACTATTTATGGTGTGGTAGTAGTGGTGTACTAGTTGTGGAATGGTGGTAGTGGTATACTAGTGGTGGTGTAGTTGTGGTGGTGTACTAGTTGTCGTGTACTATTTGTGGTGTGGTAGTAGTGGTGTACTTGTGATGATGTGGTACTAGTGGTGTACTAGTGATGGTGTGGTAGTAGTGGTGTACTAGTGGTGTGGTAATAGTGGTGTACTAGTTGTGGTGGTGTAGTAGTGGTGTTCTAGTTGTGGTGTGGTAATAGTGTTGTACTAGTGATAATGTGGTAGTAGTGGTGTACTAGTGATGGTGTGGTAGTAGTGGTGTACTAGTTGTGGTGTGGTAGTAGTGGTGTACTAGTGATCGTGTGGTAGTAGTTGTGTACTAGTGGTGTTGTGGTAGTATCGGTGTAGTAGTTGTTGTGTGGTAGTAGAGGTGTACTAGTGATGGTGTGGTAGTAGTAGTGTACTAGTGATTGTGTGGTAGTAGTGGTGTACTAGTGATGGTGTGGTAGTAGTGGTGTACTAGGTATGGTGTAGTAGTAGTGGTGTACAAGTTGTGGTGTGGTTGTAGTAGTGTACTAGTAATGGTGTGGTAGTAGTGGTGTACAAGTGGTGGTGTGGTAGTAGTGCTGTACTAGTGGTGTGATAGTAGTGGTGTACTAGTTTTGGTGTGGTAGTAGTGGTGTACTAGTTGTGGTGTGGTAGTAGTGGTGTACTAGTTGCGGTGTGGTAGTAGTGGTGTACTAGTTGTTGTGTGGTTGTATTGGTGTACTTGTAGTGGTGTACTATTGGTGGTGTACTATTTCTGGTGTGGTAGTAGAGGTCTACTAGTTGTGATTTGGTAGTAGTTGTGTACTAGTGGTTGTGTGCTAGAATTGGTGTACTAGTGGTGTTGTGGTAGTAGTGGTGTACTAGTGGTGGTGTGGTACTAGTGGTGTACTAGTGGTGGTGTGGTATTAGTCGTGTACAAGTGATGGTGAGGAAGTAGGTTTGTACTAGTTGTGGTTTAGTTGTAGTGGTGGACTAGTTGTGGTGTGGTAGTAGTGGTGTACTAGTTGTGGTGTACTACTTATGGTGTGGTAGTAGTGGTGTACTAGTTGTGCTGTGGTTGTTGTGGTGTGGTAGTAGTGGTGTACTAGTTATAGGGTGGTAGTAGTGGTGTACTATTTATGGTGTAGTAGTAGTTGTGTACTAGTTGTGGTGTGGCAGTAGTCGTGTGGCAGTAGTGGTGTACTAGTTGTGTTGTGGTAGTATTGGTGTACTAGATGTGGTGTTGTTGTCTGGTCAACTGGTGGTGTACTAATTGTGGTGTTGTTGTAGTGGTGTTCTGGTGGTGGTGTACTAATTGTGGTGTGGTTGTTGTATTTTGATAGTAGGTGTGTACTAGTTGTGGTGTGGTAATAGTGGTGTACTAGGTGGGATGTATTTATAGTGGTGTACTACTTATGGTGTGGTAGTAGTGGTGTACTAGTTGTGGTGTTGTAGTAGTGGTGTACTAGTTGTGGTTTGGTAGTAGTGGTGTACTAATGATGGTGTTGTAGTAGTGGTGTACTAGTTGTTGTTTAGTAGTAGTGGTGTACTAGTTGTGGAGTGGTATTAGTGGTGTACTAGTTGTGGAGTGGTAGTAGTGGTGTACTAGTGGGATGTGGTAGTAGTGGTGTACTAGTTGTGGTGTAGTAGTAGTGGTGTACTAGTTGTGGAGTGGTAGTAGTGTTGTACTAGTTGTAGTTTGGTAGTAGTGGTGCACTAGTTCTGGTGTGGTAGTAGTGGTGTACTAGTTCTGGTGAGCTAGTAGTGGTGTACTACTTGTGATGTACTAGTTGTGGTGTTGTAGCTGTGGTGTACTAGTTGTGGTGATGTAGTAGTTGTGTACTAGTTGTGGTATGGTAGTAGTGGTGTACTAGTTGTGGTATACTAGTTATGGTGTGGTAGTTGTGGTGTGGTAGTAGTGGTATACTAGTTATGGTGTGGTAGTTGTTGTGTGTTAGCAGTGGTGTACTAGTTGTGGAGTGGTAGTAATGGTGTACTAGTTGTGGAGTGGTAGTAGTGGTGTACTAGTGGTGATGTGGTAGTAGTGGTGTACTACTTGTGGTGTGGTAGTAGTGGCGTACTAGCTGTGATGAACTAGTTGTGGTGTTGTAGTAGTGGTGTACTAGTTGTGGTGTTGTAGTAATGGTGTACTAGTTTTGGTGTGGTAGTAGTGGTGTACTAGTTCTGGTATGGTAGTAGTGGTGTATTAGTTGTGGTGTGATAGTAGTGGGCGTACTAGCTGTGATGAACTAGTTGTGGTGTTGTAGTAGTGGTGTACTAGTTGTGGTGTTGTAGTAGTGGTGTACTAGTTGCGGTATGGTAGTAGTGGTGCATTAGTTGTGGTGTACTAGTTTGTGGTGTACTACTTATGGTGTGGTAGTAGTGGTGTACTAGTTGTGCTGTGGTTGTTTTGGGTTGTAGTATTAGTGTACTAGTTATAGGGTAGTAGTAAGTATTGTACTATTTATGGTGTAGTAGTAGTTATGTACTAGTTGTGGTGTGGCAGTAGTGTTGTACTAGTTGTGTTGTGGTAGTATTGGTGTACTAGATGTGATGTGTTGTCTGGTCTACTGGTGGATGTGTACTAATTGTGGTGTTGTTGTAGTGGTATTCTGGTGGTGGGTGTACTAATTGTGGTGCGGTTGATGTAGTTTGGTAGTAGGTGTGAACTAGCTGTGGTGTGGTAATAGTGGTGTACTAGGTGGAGTGTATTAGGTAGTGGTGTACTACTTATGGTTTGGTAGTAGTGGTGTACTAGTTGTGGTTTTTGTAGTAGTGGTGTACTAGTTGTGGTTTGGTAGTAGTGGTGTACTAATGATGGTGTTGTAGTGGTGGTGTACTAGTTGTTGTGTGGTAATAGTGGCCCCCCCCTTTACTAATTGTGGAGTGGTAGTAGTAGTGTACTAGTTGTGGAGTGGTAGTAGTGGTGTACTAGTGGGATGTGGTAGTAGTGGTGTACTAGTTGTGGTGTGGTCGTAGTGTTGTACTAGTTGTGGAGTTGAGTTGTAGTGGTGTACTAGGTTTGTAGTTTGGTAGTAGTGGTGTACTTGTGATGGTGATGTACTTGTAGTGTACTAGTGATGATGTGGTATTAGTGGTGTACTAGTGGTGTACTAGTTGTGGCGTTGTAGTAGTGGTGTACTAGTTGTGGTGAGGTAGTAGTGGTGTACTAGTGATGGTGTGGTAGTAGTGGTGTACTAGTGGTGGTGTGGTAGTAGTGGTGTACTAGTGGTGGTGTGGTAGTGGTGTACAAGTAGGTGTGTGGTTGTAGTAGTGTACTAGTGATGTGTGGTAGTGGTGGTGTACTAGTGGTGGTGTGGTAGTAGTGATGTACTAGTGGTGTGGTAGTAGTGGTGTACTAGTTTTGATGTGGTAGTATTGGTGTACTAGTTGTGGTGTGGTAGTAGTCGTGTATTAGTTGTGGTCTGGTAGTACTGGTGTACTAGTTGTGGTGTGGTTGTATTGGTGTACTAGTAGTGGTGTAATATTGGTGGTGTACTATTTATGGTGTGGTAGTAGTGGTGTACTAGTTGTGGAATGGTGGTAGTGGTATACTAGTGGTGGTGTAGTTGTGGTGGTGTACTAGTTGTCGTGTACTATTTGTGGTGTGGTAGTAGTGGTGTACTTGTGATGATGTGGTACTAGTGGTGTACTAGTGATGGTGTGGTAGTAGTGGTGTACTAGTGGTGTGGTAATAGTGGTGTACTAGTTGGGTGGTGTAGTAGTGGTGTTCTAGTTGTGGTGTGGTAATAGTGTTGTACTAGTGATAATGTGGTAGTAGTGGTGTACTAGTGATGGTGTGGTAGTAGTGGTGTACTAGTTGTGGTGTGGTAGTAGTGGTGTACTAGTGATCGTGTGGTAGTAGTTGTGTACTAGTGGTGTTGTGGTAGTATCGGTGTAGTAGTTGTTGTGTGGTAGTAGAGGTGTACTAGTGATGGTGTGGTAGTAGTAGTGTACTAGTGATTGTGTGGTAGTAGTGGTGTACTAGTGATGGTGTGGTAGTAGTGGTGTACTAGGTATGGTGTAGTAGTGGTGTACAAGTTGTGGTGTGGTTGTAGTAGTGTACTAGTAATGGTGTGGTAGTAGTGGTGTACAAGTGGTGGTGTGGTAGTAGTGCTGTACTAGTGGTGTGGTAGTAGTGGTGTACTAGTTTTGGTGTGGTAGTAGTGGTGTACTAGTTGTGGTGTGGTAGTAGTGGTGTACTAGTTGCGGTGTGGTAGTAGTGGTGTACTAGTTGTTGTGTGGTTGTATTGGTGTACTTGTAGTGGTGTACTATTGGTGGTGTACTATTTCTGGTGTGGTAGTAGAGGTCTACTAGTTGTGATTTGGTAGTAGTTGTGTACTAGTGGTTGTGTGCTAGAATTGGTGTACTAGTGGTGTTGTGGTAGTAGTGGTGTACTAGTGGTGGTGTAGTAGTGGTGTACTAGTGGTGGTGTGGTATTAGTCGTGTACAAGTGATGGTGAGGAAGTAGGTTTGTACTAGTTGTGGTTTAGTTGTAGTGGTGGACTAGTTGTGGTGTGGTAGTAGTGGTGTACTAGTTGTGGTGTACTACTTATGGTGTGGTAGTAGTGGTGTACTAGTTTGCTGTGGTTGTTGTGGTGTGGTAGTAGTGGTGTACTAGTTATAGGGTGGTAGTAGTGGTGTACTATTTATGGTGTAGTAGTAGTTGTGTACTAGTTGTGGTGTGGCAGTAGTCGTGTGGCAGTAGTGGTGTACTAGTTGTGTTGTGGTAGTATTGGTGTACTAGATGTGGTGTTGTTGTCTGGTCAACTGGTGGAGGTGTACTAATTGTGGTGTTGTTGTAGTGGTGTTCTGGTGGTGGTGTACTAATTGTGGTGTGGTTGTTGTATTTTGATAGTAGGTGTGTACTAGTTGTGGTGTGGTAATAGTGGTGTACTAGGTGGGATGTATTAGTAGTGGTGTACTACTTATGGTGTGGTAGTAGTGGTGTACTAGTTGTGGTGTTGTAGTAGTGGTGTACTAGTTGTGGTTTGGTAGTAGTGGTGTACTAATGATGGTGTTGTAGTAGTGGTGTACTAGTTGTTGTTTAGTAGTAGTGGTGTACTAGTTGTGGAGTGGTATTAGTGGTGTACTAGTTGTGGAGTGGTAGTAGTGGTGTACTAGTGGGATGTGGTAGTAGTGGTGTACTAGTTGTGGTGTAGTAGTAGAGGTGTACTAGTTGTGGAGTGGTAGTAGTGTTGTACTAGTTGTAGTTTGGTAGTAGTGGTGCACTAGTTCTGGTGTGGTAGTAGTGGTGTACTAGTTCTGGTGAGCTAGTAGTGGTGTACTACTTGTGATGTACTAGTTGTGGTGTTGTAGCTGTGGTGTACTAGTTGTGGTGATGTAGTAGTTGTGTACTAGTTGTGGTATGGTAGTAGTGGTGTACTAGTTGTGGTATACTAGTTATGGTGTGGTAGTTGTGGTGTGGTAGTAGTGGTATACTAGTTATGGTGTGGTAGTTGTTGTGTGTTAGCAGTGGTGTACTAGTTGTGGAGTGGTAGTAATGGTGTACTAGTTGTGGAGTGGTAGTAGTGGTGTACTAGTGGTGATGTGGTAGTAGTGGTGTACTACTTGTGGTGTGGTAGTAGTGGCGTACTAGCTTTGATGAACTAGTTGTGGTGTTGTAGTAGTGGTGTACTAGTTGTGGTGTTGTAGTAATGGTGTACTAGTTTTGGTGTGGTAGTAGTGGTGTACTAGTTCTGGTATGGTAGTAGTGGTGTATTAGTTGTGGTGTGATAGTAGTGGCGTACTAGCTGTGATGAACTAGTTGTGGTGTTGTAGTAGTGGTGTACTAGTTGTGGTGTTGTAGTAGTGGTGTACTAGTTGCGGTATGGTAGTAGTGGTGCATTAGTTGTGGTGTACTAGTTGTGGTGTACTACTTATGGTGTGGTAGTAGTGGTGTACTAGTCGTGGTGTTGTTGTAGTTGTGTAATGGTGGTGGTGTTCTAATTGTGGTGTGGTAGTAGAGGTGTACTAGTTTTGGTGTGGTAATAGAGGTGGTCTAGTTGGGGTATATTATTAGTGGTGTACTACTTGTGGTTTGGTTGTAGTGGTGTACTAGTTGTGGTGTTGTAGTAGTGGTGTACTAGTTGGTGTGTTAGTAGAGGTGTAATAGTTGTGGTGTGGTAGTAGTGGTGTACTACTGGTGGTGTTGTAGTGGTGGTGTACCAGTTGTTGTGTGGTAGTAGTGGTGTACTAGTTGTGGAGTGGTAGTAGTGGTGTACTAGTGGTGATGTGGTAGTATTGGTGTGCTAGTTGTGGTGTGGTTGTAGTGATGTACTACTTATAGAGTGGTAGTAGTGGTGTACTAGTGGTGATGTGGTAGTAGTGGTGTACTACTTGTTGAGTGGTAGTAGTGGTGTACTAGTTGTGGAGTGGTAGTAGTGGTATACTTTTTGGTGATGTGGTAGTAGCGGTGTTTTAGTGGTGATGTAGTAGTAGTGGTGTACTAGTTGTGGAGTCGTAGTAGTGGTATACTAGTGGTGGTGTAGTTGTGGTTGTGTACTAGTTGTCGTGTACTATTTGTGGTGTGGTAGTAGTGGTGTACTTGTGATGGTGATGTACTTGTAGTGTACTAGTGATGATGTGGTATTAGTGGTGTACTAGTGGTGTACTAGTTGTGGTGTTGTAGTAGTGGTGTACTAGTTGTGGTGAGGTAGTAGTGGTGTACTAGTGATGGTGTGGTAGTAGTGGTGTACTAGTGGGTGTGGTAGTAGTGGTGTACTAGTGGTGGTGTGGTAGTAGTGGTGTACAAGTAGGTGTGTGGTTGTAGTAGTGTACTAGTGATGGTGTGGTAGTGGTGGTGTACTAGTGGTGGTGTGGTAGTAGTGATGTACTAGTGGTGTGGTAGTAGTGGTGTACTAGTTTGATGTGGTAGTATTGGTGTACTAGTTGTGGTGTGGTAGTAGTCGTGTATTAGTTGTGGTCTGGTAGTACTGGTGTACTAGTTGTGGTGTGGTTATATTGGTGTACTAGTAGTGGTGTAATATTGGTGTAGGTAATGGTGTGGTAGTAGTGGTGTACTAGTTGTGGAATGGTGGTAGTGGTATACTAGTGGTGGTGTAGTTGTGGTGGTGTACTAGTTGTCGTGTACTATTTGTGGTGTGGTAGTAGTGGTGTACTTGTGATGATGTGGTACTAGTGGTGTACTAGTGATGGTGTGGTAGTAGTGGTGCTAGTGGTGTGGTAATAGTGGTGTACTAGTTGTGGTGGTGTAGTAGTGGTGTTCTAGTTGTGGTGTGGTAATAGTGTTGTACTAGTGATAATGTGGTAGTAGTGGTACTAGTGATGGTGTGGTAGTAGTGGTGTACTAGTTTGGTGTGGTAGTAGTGGTGTACTAGTGATCGTGTGGTAGTAGTTGTGTACTAGTGGTGTTGTGGTAGTATCGGTGTAGTAGTTGTTGTGTGGTAGTAGAGGTACTAGTGATGGTGTGGTAGTAGTAGTGTACTAGTGATTGTGTGGTAGTAGTGGTGTACTAGTGATGGTGTGGTAGTAGTGGTGTACTAGGTATGGTGTAGTAGTAGTGGTGTACAAGTTGTGGTGTGGTTGTAGTAGTGTACTAGTAATGGTGTGGTAGTAGTGGTGTACAAGTGGTGGTGTGGTAGTAGTGCTGTACTAGTGGTGATAGTAGTGGTGTACTAGTTTTGGTGTGGTAGTAGTGGTGTACTAGTGTGGTGTGGTAGTAGTGGTGTACTAGTTGCGGTGTGGTAGTAGGGTGTACTAGTTGTTGTGTGTTTGTGACTTGTAGTGGTGTACTATGTGTGTACTATTTTTGTTTTGGTAGTAGAGTGTACTAGTGGGTGTTGTGTCTGTGTAATTGGTGTATGTACTAGTGGTGGTGTTGTTGTAGTGGTGTGTGTAGTGGTGTACTAGTGGTGGTGTGGTATTAGTCGTGTATGGTGAGGAAGTAGGTTTGTACTAGTTGTGGTTTAGTTGGTGGTACTAGTGGTGTACAGGTGGTGTACTAGTGTGGTGTACTACTTATGGTGTGTAGTAGTGGTGTACTAGTTGTGTGTTGTGTTGTGGTGTGGTAGTAGTGGTGTACTAGTTATAGGGTGGTAGTAGTGGTGTACTATTTATGGTGTAGTAGTAGTTGTGTACTAGTTGTGGTGTGGCAGTAGTCGTGTGGCAGTAGTGGTGTACTAGTTGTGTTGTGGTAGTATTGGTGTACTAGATGTGGTGTTGTTGTCTGGTCAACTGGTGGAGGTGTACTAATTGTGGTGTTGTTGTAGTGGTGTTCTGGTGGTGGTGTACTAATTGTGGGTGGTTGTTGTATTTTGATAGTAGGTGTGTACTAGTTGTGGTGTGGTAATAGTGGTGTCTAGGTGGGATGTATTAGTAGTGGTGTACTACTTATGGTGTGGTAGTAGTGGTGTACTAGTTGTGGTGTTGTAGTAGTGGTGTACTAGTTGTGGTTTGGTAGTAGTGGTGTACTAATGATGGTGTTGTAGTAGTGGTGTACTAGTTGTTTGTTTAGTATGGTGTACTAGTTGTGGAGTGGTATTAGTGGTGTACTAGTTGTGGAGTGGTAGTGGTGTACTAGTGGGATGTGGTAGTAGTGGTGTACTAGTTGTGGTGTAGTAGTAGAGGTGTACTAGTTGTGGAGTGGTAGTAGTGTTGTACTAGTTGTAGTTTGGTAGTAGTGGTGCACTAGTTCTGGGTGGTAGTAGTGGTGTACTAGTTCTGGTGAGCTAGTAGTGGTGTACTACTTGTGATGTACTAGTTGTGGTGTTGTAGCTGTGGGTACTAGTTGTGGTGATGTAGTAGTTGTGTACTAGTTGTGGTATGGTAGTAGTGGTGTACTAGTTGTGGTATACTAGTTATGGTGTGGGTAGTTGTGGTGTGGTAGTAGTGGTATACTAGTTATGGTGGTAGTTGTTGGTGTTAGCAGTGGTGTTACTAGTTGTGAGTGGTAGTAATGGTGTACTAGTTGTGGGTGGTAGTAGTGGTGTACTAGTGGTGATGTGGTAGTAGTGGTGTACTACTTGTGTGTGGTAGTAGTGGCGTACTAGCTTTGATGAACTAGTTGTGGTGTTG